>NW_014580028.1:7380-8699 GCF_000485595.1 Priapulus caudatus | reverse complement strand
TATAATAGAGATATAATAGAGATATAATAGAGATATAATGAAGATATAATAGAGATATAATAGAGATATAATAGAGATATAATAGAGATAATCTCTATTATCCACTCCTGATACGTATATATATATCTGCGGCATCCTCTTCCCCGAATACACTCTCACGTATACACTACGTGCGGTTTTATCAAATTTACTCGGTAATTTAGACATGGGTCGATTGTGTTTTGTACGAAGTTAACATCGGCCATTTTGTAACGAAAACGCAATCAAATCCGTACGCACCCGCGTGACGAATAGTCGACCTACAGTTTCACGTCAGACCAGACATGTTTCACGTGAGACCAGATATGTTTAACGCCAGATCAGACATGTTTCACGTTAAGCCAGACATGTGCTCACGTCTGGTCAGACATGTGATGACGTCAGGTCAGCCATGTGCTTACGTCAGGGCAGACATGTGCTCACGTCAGGTCAGACATGTGATGACGTCAGGACAGACATGTTTCACGTCAGGTCAGACATGTGATGACGTCAGGACAGACATGTTTCACGTCAGGTCTGACAGGTGCTCACGTCATGTCAGTCATGTGCTCACGTCAGGTCAGACATGTGCTCACGTCAGGTCAGTCATGTGCTCACGTCAGATCAGACATGTTTCACGCTGTCAGTATTAAAAATTCCACGCTGTCAGTGTTAAACATTACACGCTGTACGCTAGAATTTCGAGTGTATACGGACGAGGTGACAGCTATATGCATTATCCGTCGCATTAAGCAGCAGCGGGGGTAACCGAGTGCGAGTTGTTTCGTTCGGTCGCCAGGACGAGAGACGATTGAGCTGCTAGTCGTCAACGACAGCCTTTAATCGCGTCGTTACGTGCGACCTAATGCGTTTATTACTCGCCGCGTGCTGCGTGTGCCGCCACCGCACACACACACACACACACACACACACACACACACACACACACACACACACACACACACACACACACACACACACACACACACACACACACACACACTGAAGGATTGCATGCCACACACTAAGGCGCCCACCCTCGCATCACCACACCACGAAGAGATGACACTCTCACTCTCTTATTTTCAGAAAATCATGGCGTGATCTTGATTGCGAGCAATCCAGCACTTACTTAACTCTAGGCGCTAAGCGGCTTATGACTGTAACGTGGATGCGGTGTGAGCGGTCCGCGTCGGTTACATATAATTCCGAGAGTCCTGTGAAGGGCGATGCGTGAATGCGAGAGAACGAGAGATAGAGTGAAAGAGAGAGAGAGAGAGAGAGAGAGAGAGAGAGGAGGG
>NW_014580028.1:4734-6990 GCF_000485595.1 Priapulus caudatus | reverse complement strand
GACGATTGCGTGTTCGCTCGCTACGAGCGAAGCAATCTGAGTATTTTTTTTCCCTATTAAACAACTCGTATGACGCGATTCTCTTTGCTCGGCGCCTCATCGGTCCGCTATATTCGCACTGCGCAGACGAAGCCGCATTCATCGCTCCCAGCATCCATCTCTCGTGCCTTCGTCCCAGCTTCTTCTTCCTCTCTACATCTACTAGTTTTCGCCGACAGCCAGGTATTCACAGCTTTTATCCGTTCGCAACTGGACAATTGAACGTGTTTTTCTTTCAATCTACTTCAATCGAGCGTGGCGATTCGACTGCGAAATTTTATTCCGCACGCGCGCGCGAAAAAAAAAACCCACCGCACACGGCTATCCACGTTTTGAAAGCCTTTAGGCTACGATCTGTGAATCATCCATAAAACACGACGTGAACAATGGCAGCTCGACAAATTGAATCTAAATTGATGCTAGTGATAGATGCCACTTCATCATTTAGCGGCGCAATCTCTGATGATACATTCCCTATCGACTCAATTTCAAAGGACGTATCAACTAATCGCGCATTCTTGACTGACGCAATCTCTAACGACGAAATGACTAACGACGAAATGACTATCGACGAAATGACTAACGACGAAATGACTAATGACGCAATCTCTAACGACGCAATCTCTAACGACACAATCTCTAATAACGCAACCTCTAACAATGCAATCTCTAACGACGCAATCTCTAACGACGCAATCTCTAACGACGCAACCTCTAACGATGCAATCTCTAACGACGCAATCTCTAACGACGCAATCTCTAACGACGCAACCTCTAACGATGCAATCTCTAACGACGAAATCTCTAACGATGCAATCTCTAACGACGCAATCTCTAACGATGGTATCTTAACAACTGAATGCCTAACGATAGATTCTCTAACGGCATATTCCCTAACGACGCAATCTCTAATGACGCAATCTCTAAGGTTGCATTCTCTAGTGACACATTCCCTACCGACGCAATCTCTAATGACGCAATCTCTAACAACGCTATCTCTAACGACGGTATCTTGACGACTGAATGACTAACGATAGATTCTCTAACAACATATTCCCTAACGACGCAATCTCTAATGACGCAATCTGTAAGGACAAATTCTCCAGCAACATTTTCTGATGATAAATTCTCCAGCAACATTCTCAGATGATAAATTCTCCAGCAACATTCTCTGATAATAAATTCTCCAGCAACATTCTCTGATGATAAATTCTCCAGCAACATTCTCTGATGATAAATTCTCCAGCAACATTCTCTGATGATAAATTTTCCAGCAACATTCTCTGATGATAAATTCTCCAGCAACATTCTCTGATGATAAATTCTCCAGCAACATTCTCAGATGATAAATTCTCCAGCAACATTCTCTGATAATAAATTCTCCAGCAACATTCTCTGATGATAAATTCTCTAACGACGCATTTTAAAGCGGCACAATTTCTTTCTGACGATGCACGTCACTGTCATAGTAAACATGGGTAAACACAGGAAGTAAACTAGCTCTCTATACCAGTATAGCATCATTAGTAAACAATGTTAGCTCAGGGCCATGCCCGTCGACTTTTCTGTCCGTATATTGCCTTGGTAGTTGTACATTATTATTATTATTACTATTATTATTATTATTATTATAATTATTATTATTATTATTATTATTATATTTACCGCACGTGGTACCTCGCATTTTTCACGCCAGTACGGTCCCGGACTCTTTCGACTCGCGCCCTCTCACGGCCAAAATCTATATTTAATACTCTGAGTTCCATATATTCGATAAAATGCGAGACTGCGCGTATGAAGCTTAGATTTCAATACGCAGTTTCTCGTCAGTAAGTACGTGAGAAAATTCCAGCAGGTTTGGAAATGCGTCGATGCATATAAGAATTATTATGTCACACCACGCGCGCGTTCTATTATTGTAGAGTAATAACCACGGAATTGCTTGCTCACGCATTCTGGCTCCGATGTGTTTTGTCGATGGGTCTAGCAGAGGAAGTAAACGGGTTTCTAGATGTCTATGCTGCATACTGTGTTCGTCTATCTCGCCGTAGCGTGTTTCATACGTCGAAAAACCAGTCTATATATTGCGTGCGTGCGTTTGCTATGTCATGAAGAAGCTCAATATATATATATATATAATGGGGGGCCATTTATATATAAACCCGTCTCTCTCTTTATCTTTCTCTCTCTCTCTTGCTTTCTCTCTCTCTCTCTCTC
>NW_014580028.1:0-1656 GCF_000485595.1 Priapulus caudatus | reverse complement strand
TCCTCGCTCCTCCTCTCTCATCCCTCCTCTTCCTCCCTCTCTCTCCTCGCTCCTCCTCTTTCATCCCTCTTCCTCCTCATCCTTCCTGTAACACGCGGTTATTCTATCGTGAATCGTAATAGTGGTACGCGTCGGTGAGGTACACCGTTGCTAAAACGTCTGTCATGTACAACAAACAATAAACAACAATAGAACTGATATGTACGTATTAAAACAAGTAAATGTTTAATGAACACATCTGAACTAATGTATAATCCCACGAAGGGGTAGCTAGTGTCGCGTACATGTTTGCGCGGTGACATGAAACGTAACTTACGATTTCAACAGTAGATATGCGATCGCAGAGACGACTCACAGATTCTGCGATAGGTGATGAAGCAGAAAGCCAGAGAATTAGAGAACCTCAAAACCTCAAAACCTCAAAACCTCGCACATTTCGTGCGCGCAGGTTTTTATACGTCTGTGCGGTCTATTGTCTTGTCACAGCCAATCGCCCTTACCCCGCTCGCTAACTGGCTGCCGCGTGATGGGACTGGTTCCGGTCAGTGCCCAGCGTTTAAACAAAAGACCCGCTTCAAGCTATTTCCATCCTCTCTCTATTGTCTAATTTCCACTATTACACATATATATAGAACTAGCCTTATCCTTGGCGTGGCCCTGTCTTCATAACTACTTATCATACTAATTTCTCTGTATTACATTCCTCCTCTCTTATCCCTTTTCCTCCCTCCACTCTCCTCCTCCTCCTTCACTTCCTTCCCCTCCTCCTCCTGCTCCTTTACTTCCTTCCCCTCCTCCTCCTGCTCCTTTGCTTCCTCCCCTCCTCCTCCTATTCCTTCTCTCCCTCCTCCTGCTCCCTTTCTTCCTTTCCCTCCTCCTCCTATTCCTTCTCTCCCGCCTCCTCCTATTCCTTCTCTCCCTCCTCCTGCTCCTTCCCCTCCTCCTCCTGCTCTTTCTCTTCCTTCCCCTGCTCCTCCTGCTCCTTCTCTTCCTTCCCCTCTTCTTCCTGCTTCTTCTCTTCCTTCCCTCCTCCCCCTATTCGTTCCCCCCTCCTCCCCTATGAGAATGAGCATTCGCTCCTTGCAGCGACGCGCCCCGTCACAAGGCAGTGACAAATGTCGGGGAGGCAGAGGCAATCAGCCATCCGCCGGCAACTATAACTGTCCGCTGAAGCATCGACATGCAACGCTGACTGTGTGATCCACACGCACGAGCTTAATGCATAATGTTTGACGGGTTACGAGCGAACAGCACACAGCAAGAGCGAACATACACGTTCATAAAGCGCGCGAGGGGGCGGGGCAATGCAGCCTGTGCACACACGAACAGCAGCAGTAGCGAACATACACGCAAACTGCATGCAGTGCACCTTCGTACACTCAGGATACGTAGATTGAGGTGTTGAACAACAGTAGAGGGCGTCCATAGGCTGCAGGCCTGAATAAGCATCGAACAGAAATTAATTAAAAATACGCACACTGTTACTGCGCTTACAAAACATACACTTTATTCAGGTTAAATAACTACAGATTCGTGCTCTATGCTCCGCTCGAAACTTTTGCCAGCTCTATGATGCGAATTTCTACAGTCGGATCGCTTTTCATACACAAAAATGACCGACCGGCGACCATGGCTACGCCACTAGCTGGAATGGCA
>NW_014580027.1:27804-32585 GCF_000485595.1 Priapulus caudatus | reverse complement strand
TGCGGATTACGTAGGATTCGGTATGAAGGACTCTGGAATCTACAGACGCCTCTTCATGGAGAGCACAGCGCGCATGACCGCAACGGAGAGGACAATGATCGTCGTCCTAGCGACCGCCGTCAAGAACCGCAAGAGGATCCTGGCGGCGATGTCGAAGTTCACCGGCAAACCCTGGTTCTCGGAGGTACGCAGCTACTTCCGGAACAATACATGTCAATATACGAACGAAGCCAGCGATAGATTGTTCGCTGTCGTTCACATCCCGTCGTGCGTCCCCTTTCTGGCGGCCAGCGCGTGGAGAGTGATTCAGGTGCCGGCGGCCAGGACCGTCAGGAACTTCTTATGCAACCTCTGGGCGGCCCAGATCAACCTGGATTCCAGCCTGATGATGATGCAGCGCGAGTGGGAGCGCGAGTTCTGGGATCACATCGTGACTTCCGGGGGCACGAACTTTGAGGCTTTGGGCTTTAATGAAAATTATTGGAGCACCAAGTCCACGGACATCTACCCGCTGGCGTTCTCGAACAAGCGGCAGGTGCAGCCGACGGGGGTGGGGGCTGTCTACTGTGAGCGAGACGTATTGAAGTGGTTAGAAGATGATTATCCTGCTCCGGTAGCAGCGGTTCCTGAACTAGCAGGTGCTCTAGAAGATGGCCAACTGGGGCTTGTTCAAGGGGATCAGCATGATGGTGGTGATGATCATGAAGGGATGGATCAGGGAAACGGGAACGGAAACTAGAAGGGGCACAGGAGGTAAATCAAGCTCCTCTAGTTGTTAGCTTAGACGCCCGAGACGAAGAAGGTCACTTTTGTTGTTTTAGACCTAAAAGTTCTGAGTCTCGGTGCGGTATGTGTTGATTTTGCTCAAGATGATATTACTTGGTATACGTCATGTTGTATTTCTTAAACAAGTAACATCAGCTTTTTAACTCAATGGAAGAAGCAATCTACCTCTTCCTGTTATTGTTATCTGTGATTTTGGAAAGACCTTCAAATATTGAAGCATCTTGAACAAGTAAGTCTAATATTTTATTTTCATTTTATTTTACCTATTAACCCTCATTATACACTAAAAGTGCTGCCAGAGGGAGTGGCACATGTAAATATATATTTTTATTAAACAGGCACTTAATATATATCTTTTAAAAGTAGTCTAGGTGACAGTGTTCAGGTGCCTTTAATAGTTATTCTAAGAACACTGCTTCGCGATATTTATATGTTGTGTTTCGAGATGTCCATGAGCGTCTACTTGTGGGTGTGCATCTCCTTCCAAATGGAGCTATTCTTGAACCTTTGGCCTAATACAGCTCTCCAAGGAATTCCACAATTAAACTAAACTTAAATGTAGGCGAAGTTGAACTACGAACAGTTGGTCATATTTTAAAGGATTGTCGAGATATCGTTCCCCTTTCGGATGTTCGTCTACATTTTTAATAAAAAAAGAATGATTGTAGTTGTTTTCTCGGTGATCAGACACACACTTAGAACAATACCCCGAAGGAAAACGTATGACGACGACCCCATTCAGCAAACTCTCGAACGTTTCCATCAAGCATACGTTCACATTCGCGATGCAACCCGCGACATGCGTGCACAAAATGAACGCCGCTATGATCGCCGCGCGCGCGAACAGCGTTTCAAAGCCGGAGATCCGGTCTACTACCACGACCCCGTACTTCAACCAGACACCACACGCAAGCTCGCATCGCCCTGGAAACCCTTTTATACTATAATCAAAATGCTGTCCCCGAAGAAGTGTCTCATTCAACACGAGTCGAGCATGCGTCACGTTACAGCGCACATCGACAACCTCCGGGCAGCGCATCCCTCTGCTCGCTGGGACAAGCCCCGCCCAGTGCCCGAGAAGGCACAGGCGCAGCCCACCGCCGCTCCCACGAAGCAACAGCCACGGCGGCAGGCTACGCTCGCGCATCCAGATGCAGCACGTGCATCCACACACTCGAGCGAATTGCAATCAGATTCTGACAGCGACGACCCACCACAGCGCCAATCGGCGTCTGACAGTGATTTCAGCGCTACCGATCTCATTCCGTTGGCACGTTTCCGCGAAACATCACCTGCCGCACCTACCGGCGACGGTTCCCCTGATCAAGGAATCCAGCCAGTGCTGCCCAGCCAGAAAACAACCACCTACGAAGTGCATACTACGGCTTCCGGAAGCCGTCTATCCACTGAAACTTCGACGGACACTGAGACCGGTCACACCGCTCAAACACTGCCCGACGGCCAAGAGCACGCAAACGTCATGCTCAAGGAGCGCACCACTACGGCGCCTCGGTCCGAAGTGGTGGTCAGGGAAAAGGATTATGTTGGTCTATCGTCATGGGATGACTTCTTATCCTTCACAACCATGATTTCAGATCGTGCGGCATCGAATATATTGCTATACTCGAATGTCTGCTATGCAGTTGATCCAGAAGAATGCCCGTCTATTTCAGAAACTACCAAATTCTACAACTTGTTCGACCATGTTCTGCTCATGTGCGAGAACAAAGGGTATTGATTGGTGAATTGTTCTCTCCTTCCACAAAACAAAAAAGAGCAAAACCGGCAGGGCCGCCATTTTGAGAGAGCCGACCGCCGCTACCTGTGGTACATTCCTCCTTCCCCAAATCCTACAAGAACTTCAAGGACAGTCTAGAGGGGCACCCAGAAAAGATTCGCACAATCGTTGCTCCCGACATGTTCAGTTTAGTGTGCGACGGTTGCTTATTCAAGTCTGCTGACCAAGAGATAACAACACAGGCAAATAACTACAACACCACCAGGAGACCCAACCACTAACACCACCCACCCACCCACTCGAGCACCCACTGGAAATTCCAGCCGAGATTGAAATGAAAGCCCTCTCGCGCACTAAGCGTGTTCCAAAGTGATGCGTAGACTCCAGCGAGTTTGGTTGTTTCACGCATAGACATGCACAACCGTCGTTTCATGTTTTTGCTCACAATGCTACGTATTGCAATAAGTATATCACCATTGCAGTGATGTATACTTATACTTGCGAGATAATTAGTTTGTATGTATTGGTATATTGATGTGTTCATTTGATGTATTGATTGATGTATTGATTTCTTGTATGTTTTATTATTGATTTAATGATGTGTTAATTGCATGAATTAATTTGGTGGACTGATTTCGTCAATTGCAAATCATGTTTGCAATATGTCTGCCCAGTACTTAATTCTATGTTTATGAGTTTTTAACAGCGTTTCCGTCTCGCTCCCCATTTGTGCTAACACCGTGGAAACAAACTACTTGCAGACACAGACAGCTCTAACCATGCGGCCTGCCACCATCAGGCATTACGAATATCAGGCTGTTGAGTATTTTCTCGGTATTCACTACCTCGCATCACGCGTTGTATTTCGGACGTTTGCCATGTCTAATCAGTCTTTCATGTTCCAACAAGTCTTACCACACCAGCGGCCAGCACCGAACAACAGCACCACCACACGCCATGGAGAATAGCATCGTCATAGCACCAACCCGGATCGACATGGTCACCGCCATATTCCGCAAAATCCACGACATCCGCACCACCCGAAAAGGGGAAGAGGCAGCAGCGAACGTGCGCGAGCTTTTCGAGCTTGCGTGGTACGTCATCACCCCGGCCGTCGACAACACAGCGAGGATCAACGCCCGCAACACCAATAATACGATTTTTTTTAATGTTAAAGTCTAACATTTCAGTCCAGTTAGTAAAAGGAGGGGAGAAAATTGATGTCTCGTCAAACAGAGGATATATCAGATTGAATGTTGATCCAGTAAAAACAGATGAACTTGACGCTGCCAGCTTGATAAGTTATGAAAATCAAGGGGAGACAGAAAACCCAATAGATCAGATATCTCAAAGAGGAGCTCTCCACATTCCAAAATCCACAAGCAGTCTGGGATCTATTCCACAGGAAAAAGACGACCTGGAGACATGGATCACAAATCAAGAATGTCTACCCCAGGTTGAAACCCAATCAGGCATTGCACAAGACATATTATCATATATCACAATAAAACCACCTCATCTAGATGTCTCACTTCTGACAGTAGAGAAAATAACTCGAGATGTCCTCACTCAACTATCTGGTGTTGTCATATCTGGGTTCCAAAAGGAGATCACAGATGATGATAAATCCGTAACATATGCAATAGCAGGACTTGATCAAACAAAACTAAGATCTAGAAGCATGACATCATCCATGATATCTACCCCTCCATGTGAAGTAATAGAAAAACCATTTGCTCCAAAAGAATTGCTGATAAAGCATTTATCCAAGGGATCTGCACCTGGCACATACGGAGGTAGAGTAAAATATGACCTTGCCAAATACAAAATTAACAAATTCAAAACTTGGATGAAGATTAAAGAGGCCGGCATGGAAAATGAATTCTTCACAAAATCATCGGCACAACAAGGGATCTGGATGATGTACTACGGCGGATACAGCAGAAAAATCATTCTAGAAGTTGACAAGAATTACAGACCATAGATCAACATCAAAGGGCTGTGTAAGACCCTAGTGCAATCCACAATAAACACTCCAAGCCCTAACAATGACCCACCAAACCGTCCCCCGTGCCAAACAACAACACCACATACCACACCGCGTGCTTTAAAAATGTATTTTTGAATCTCTCCTTCCACAAAACAAAAAAGAGCAAAACCGGCAGGGCCGCCATTTTGAGAGAGCCGACCGCCGCTGCCGCCGACAGGCAATTTCAACAGCGCCAGGGAGGCCAGTCCTCGCCGTTCCCCCCTACGA
>NW_014580027.1:20668-27794 GCF_000485595.1 Priapulus caudatus | reverse complement strand
ATATTGAGTCGTTATTCAATGCTCTCACTATGCAATTGATCGACATTCAAGAAGCGTACCGTTCACTTCAAGTATTCGTCTCGTCCAGGCCAGCTCAGTGGTACAGGGGGAATGTTATTGATCATAAGATGAAGATAGTAACCTTAGCGGATTTAGCTACCTATGGGTTCACAGGGGCATATCCAACTACAACGTATACTACTGGGGATATTGTTGCGACCATCAACAACATTTCTAGGACATTCATCAATGCTGTTCTTTTGGTTCAGACGCTTGATAATGACTCTACGAGGTTCAGCATGAGGTTTTTGAATTTGGATGAATTAAGTAGTATCAGATAATAGTAAGTAACAGAAAACATGGCGGCTCCAATTAGTCATTTAACCACCACCATAAAAGACAGGGAAGATCTTTTTCGTAGAGAGGCTAGTCAATTAGCTGGTGTTTCAGGAGTGACGACCCAGATAGATGATACTGATAGACCTGTGGCTTCCGGTGTTGGTATTGAGGATGTATCTGCTGATTCTTTACCTATAATTGATGGATTGAGAACAGTGGTTTTAAGGTTAAAACAGCTTAGTAGAGTTGTAGAGCAAGCAGCATTAAAAGATGATAGTTTAGTATTACAAGGGATTGAATATCCTAAAATTAAGGAGGAAATGTTTTCGTCAGCGCCTCATAGGTATAATTTGCTGCCTGTAAAGTATTCTAGTGTGAATGGATTAATCGATAGAAGGGATGGGTCGCTCAATAATTTTGTAAGGGGTATCGCGATGGACATTATTATTGAAGAGACGTACGGTTTACACGATAAAGTCATGACCAGTTATAATCGGTTATCAAGGTGCAGTCAGCATTCTGAGATTTCTCTTGAGGGATTTACTTTCGTGGAAATGTATGATCAATTAAGCTTGATTGATAATGAAGATGAGTTAAGGAGGCTTACGGATGGACTTGTTGTGCAGGACAGTACATGGATGTTATCAGGTAGTGCGGGTTCTGCCATGAAAACTAAAACTGTTCCGTTTTTAGGTTCATTATTTGGACAGGATATGGCCAACTTAATGTGGGAATATACTAACTACTTTATAACCACTAAGCAAGATAGAAGGAATGTATTACTTAATAGGGCTTTTGATCCCAGAATTACTATTGAAGATCTATCCGATAGACAGCGTTGTGAACTACTTCGAGTAAATCATTTAGAAGTCGATGATTCTATTTTTACTGGCACTTCACAGATGTCTCAGCTTTATATTTATCATCTGAATAGAATTTTTATTACTGAAGCTAAAAGCGTTAATCTCCCCGAGAGAAAAAGTGCGTTAACAGAAAAGATGCAGGGCAATATGTTACATACCAATGCTGTCACTCATGCAGTGTCAAGGATGGTTACGCATTCTAACCTAGATGTGTCCATTAAAGTGCTGCAGGCATGTCAACTTCCAAGTGCAAAGTTGGATTTAATAATGCCTTATGACACCGCACTTACTGGAGATATAGTCGTTAAAGCTCTTATAATTTGGATAACTATACCTGAGCAATTACTTAACATACAGTCAAATTTCCTCCTCGCATGTATTGTTTACAGTGGGTTCTCTACCAGTGATACTTATGCGCAGTTATTGACTAAGTCCGACTATGGAACAACATATAGACAGATAAGAAGCTTGATTGAGACTGGAAAGAATAATATTCCTAGAGCTGGTGCCGACACTGTTGACTCAACGATCGTTTACCAAAGGAATTATTCGGTGGGTAAGGTGTTCTCTCCCATTAGATATAACGAATAACAAATATTTAGGCCTAAGCTTAATTAAGAGGGTCTAATCCCATTAGCCCAGTAGTCTATGTGCAATTAGTGGGATGGCTTACATTCGTCAGTATAGTGTAATGAAGAGAATATTGTCATAAAAGGGAAAGTTAATTAAAAGGAACAAGTCATTAGGGACAGTCGAAAACTATCAGCTAGCCTAAAGGAATAGAAATGTCCGGCAGGTCTTAGAAAGCAATTAATCTTAGCGACGATTAAGACCAGTCGTGCTACGATGGTCAGTCACATAGAACAGGTCACTTTGACCGGTTCTAAAGCATTCCAGTAACACGTCCAGTAAACTCGCCGTCTAAGGGGGCGTGTCGAGGCCAGTACTGACGTCAGATAACAGGCTAATGATCTTGAAATTTAGAATATATACCGTGTTACTAGACCCAGTAGGCAGTTCGAACTTCATCGACACATCTGGTATGTATCAATAGGTCTTATCGTATGAGTGCTCTATCGTATTGTCTCTCTCTCTCTTTAAACTATTTTGAAGCATTGTATTTTGTTTATTTACTACGTTGCTACCCTCTGTTTTTCATACACATCCACTCTGTTGGTTGTTCTTTTAAAAACACGTTAGTACGAAACATACTCTGTACGTGAGAGAGGTGACCTGAGAGAGACGGAGCTCTAGCTAAGATACATAGACCGTTGATACATTGTAAATAACCTCTGTAGCCACGCCGGCAAGGCGTGCACTGTATTACGTTTTATCTAACACAACGAAACCCCTTGTATTTTGTTGTACTTACATTGGTGATAAGGAGTAAATAGATATATATATATATATATATATATTGTTGTACGTACACGTCTAGTTGGTCTATCATTCTATGCTAACCTCAGGGTAATTACCCACACCAAGCAGAACCTTTGGGGTTTTGTACACCGCATGGTATACATTATACACACGAGCCACGATCACACACACACACGCACACCTGAGCGTACACGTATACACGAGGCGAGAAAAGGAATCACTACAGCTGGTGCCGTGAGTAAAGAACTTGGTAAGGTTAGCACTTGATAGATAGACTATACTGGTGTACTTCTATTATGTGTATGTGTATAAATATGTATGTTTAGTGTATGTTTTAGAGGCGAAAATATTTTAAGAGTATATTTATGATATATACCTTTGAAATAAGTACTGCCTATACAACTGCCGTGCAGTCTCGTTCGTAAGCTACAGTTCTACAAGACGTTTTTCTTGTGTTCACGCTTATAGTCCAGACCACACGTATTGCGGCTAACATAACTTTTGTTTTTCATATCTCGCTCGGCTCTGTACGCATACATCGGGGTTGCGAGCACAAATACGAAGTCAACCGAATACAGGCTGCCAAAACTCTATCACGATGAAATCGTAAGTGCTAGTTTATGATTGAAATATATCGAATTGTTGGAATACGCATCGCAAATAGTGAACCGTGCCTACCCTAAAATCTTATTATAACTAATAGTCAATTTTAATCATGACAACCCTTCCACCTCGTACGCAAACCCACCCGTTACTCGCCGTCGATAACATAGATCGTCGTGACGCGGACGTGTCAGAAGACGAAGTAGACGCGCGAGATACAGAGGTTTCTTTCCCAAAACAACCTATGCAGGAGTTGGTTAAAGAAATACAATCGTTATTACTCGTATCAGGTATAAGAGTTTAACGGAACAGACGATACGCCAGTAAATTTTACTCAGTGGGCTCAGAACATCTCCCATCTGTTTGTTGTTTTGGATGAGACCGACGATAAACGACGCGTTCGTCTCGCTTTCCGTTTACTGGGAGGCGAACCGGCGGCTTATGCCGCTGAGATTCTAGCAGTTTCACCTGCAATTCAGTGGGGGATTTGGCCGTGTGTGTTAAGTGAGCAAAGTGAAGGTCCGTTTCTTGTTTCAAAGAACAAAGTGAAGGTACGTTTCTTCAACGGCAAAACTAATATTGAAGCACCTACTTGGGTCAAAGTGAAGGATTTGGTGGAATACAAGGACTTGGAGCCCCCAAAGAACAAAAAGAAAGGACAATTTCAGCGAAGTCTTCAAGCTGCAAAAGCGCACACAGAGGTCCACTTGCACGCCGAGGAGGAGGCCGACCAACCTGGGACAAGTGGGACTAGCAAAAAAAGAAAAGCGCACACAGAGGTCCACTTGCACGCCGAGGAGGAGGCCGACCAACCTGGGACAAGTGGGACTAGCAAAAAAAGAAAATGAGCATTTAGGACATATGTAACAGAGCGCATGCGTGATTAGTATTAAAAGTTGGTTATTTAGAAACCACTCACGCGCACATAGTATATTCAGCGCACATAGTATATTCATGAATGAACGCGGTTGTACGCTAGCCAGCCAGCTAGCCGCTCAAGATAAGCGCGAGTCGTGTGTGCGCCTTAGACCACGTATGTTAAATCTAGATGCAATGGACAGCGTATACTACGAGCTGCGCGAACGCTCCTTAAGCTGTGTATGTAGCGACACGCGCCTTGCTATCTGTGACATATATACACAAGATAGCGCGAGTAACTGTGTCGCCTTAGGACATGTATAGTTGGAAGCTTCGAGAACAAGCGCCTTGGGTGTGACCGTCGATGGTTCCTACGTTGCCATAGGAACAGCTGTCGCACGAATTACGCTGTATCATTTATGCATGTCACCACGCTTTAATTGGCTTATGCGGGTTACACTAGTTTATGTGTTTATATATAAGTACTGCATATAATATGTATACGCCGGCATCTATTGATATGTGTGTATACGCTGGATATGATACATATGAAGTATGATATATATGTATATTTGTATGTGTACGGATGGTATACCAAGACCAATTAGCCTGTACATTCCGTACTAATGTGTAGACATAATTAACAAGTATATGGGGGACACCAACGTAAATATAGGCACGTCTAATAGCACAGTGTACGGTGTTGAATGTAACAAATTATATGTGTATAGGAAATACCGCCTATGCATAAACACAGTCCCTATGCTACAAGCAGGTGGCCTCCCGCCCTTCCTGTTGACTACCCCAGAGGACGTAAAGATGGTAGATTAACGCTACAACGGATGGTAGCAGATACCAGAAAAACATTGTAATCTGGTGTGGTTCATTTACTGAGCCCTTGTTAAAACAGTATTTTTAGCACAGGGAACTTGGAGAGAGACAGAAGACGCGACCCCTAGTGTGGAATATAGATGTAATTAGTGACAGTTTTGACATATTGTGACACAGTAGTGTCACCTGTTGAATAGAAATGAATCCATTATGGGCACCATAACTGTGGTGCCACCTAGAATGACGTCACGGGCACACGTCCTATATAAGTAGGAACCCCGTCTCTTTGGAACAGTAACCTTTGCTCGTGCTACAAAGATGTGTGACCGTGTGTTCTGGTCGCAGTAGTTCGGTACACTAACGTGTGTAGTTTAGTGTGCAGGATCTGCCGAGTTATGCACTTTCTTTTACCGTGTTTAGTGTGCATATGTAATGAGGCCACCGTATTTGATATGCGAAGATAGTCTTTTATATGTGAATACTTAATGAGGCACTTTTATCTGTAAAACCAGCCTCAAGTCTCTGTCTAATCTACATATGAAGTAAATCACTATACGTCAACACCACTTCAAGTCTTCAGTTCATTTTATGTGCGACTTCTCCTCAAGTAGTTCTTCAACTAGCGCGACGGGACCTGCGACTACAAGCGAACAACACCAACGCAAGGCTAACGCGAACAATAGCATTTTACGATCACGAGATCTGAACTAGATTTCACATATCAAAAGCAGTACTGTAAAGTATGGTTTGCAGATGTCACAAATAGTAGCGGTTACATAATGTGTTGGTCGGCGGTAGTCAACGTCATAAATAACCTTATTCTTCTCCCGTGTACGCCTCGTGTTCTCTTGAATCTGCGTATACGCTCGATGAAGCCCGTCGAGCGCCAACGACACTGGATCATCAGTGTACGAAACCTTACGTGGCCGAAGGAATGTAATACGTCTTGGGTTAATTGTTTTCACAAGCTTACATGTGACATTGTATGTATGTATGTATGTAGGTTTATGGTTGTTTTATGAACACGGTATTTTCTTTCATGATATATGCTTCTAACGTTACTTTTTTTTGTGTGTGTGGAAAATCTTAGTTGTGAAACTTTGTTTTAGATTTCGTTTAAATTTCGTTTAAATTCGGTTAAATTTCGTTTAAAATTTTGTTTAGAAATTTGTGATCGTTTCTTGAATTTGTGCTAACCAGTGACGGTACGTTTCCACTATATTGTTAGACCGCTGGACACATTTTTCAATCAGAGTTTGATTATAGGCCAAAAACATTTCATCGAAAATATGAAATCAGTTTTGCGTATTTTTGGTGGCTGTGTATGATGTATGATGGATGATATATGATGATTTTGTTGGCCGTATGATGTGTGGAAGTACCCCATCAGTGCCGTGTTTATTAATGCTGTGTGCATGGGGCCCTGTGTGCCTGGGATTATGATGATATAATCCAGTTATAACGTGGTTTCGGTAATGCGTATCGGCATACGCCACGTACGTTACAGCCATAAAAATACGCAAGATTGAGATTAATTGCAGCGATATCAGAATGTTCATGCCAAATGTGTTGGGTTTCTGACTTATATTTTGGTCGAACTTTATCGTTACTTGTTTTCTACGCTTCATATGTGCTTTCTTATTGTATTTTGATTATTGTTATGTGTATTGGTTGTGGGTGGTTTAATCGGACAGAAAGACGTTTCTCATGTTGGGTTGAGTTAGGAGGATATCAGGGTAGTATTATTATTATTTTTTTAATTGGTTAGGTTCAGGTTAAAGTATAGAGCAGCGAGGACGCTGAAGCGATGACTACCTAGTAACGACGTCTATTTTTACGTGTTACATGGATTAGTCAGTGGAGCTAGACGGTAGTTGTTTTAGCCATATTCCAGCTAGACAGCGTCGCTCGACCAGATGGGCGGCTACATTGATGTATTAGGGAGAATGGCAGGACGTGGTTAGGTAGGACAGTTTCGAGAGTCAGTGTGAAATTGGGGTAGGATGGAGTCTCTGAGAACGGGTACATGTGCGGGCAAGATGTTTGTAGGAGTTTTGGGGGAGAGTAGAGTTTGAGAGGGAGAGCTGGGACTGGTGAACCTTCACCGCGACGGCTGCACAACCGACGACGAGGACACGGACCACGGACAATGGACCACGGATTAGTTAAGGATTATTTAAGTTAGTTAAAATTTTGGTAGGGGAATGTAAAAAAAAAAAAAAAAAAAAAAAAAGAAATCCTAAATACAAAAC
>NW_014580027.1:0-20658 GCF_000485595.1 Priapulus caudatus | reverse complement strand
CGCTTTCAGGAGCTACAGCCAAGACGATGGAGAATTCCTGGCTGATTTTCTGCAACAAGATGTCAAGGTTCCAGAGGAGGAACCAATCTCGCGGGATCATCCTCTCAGACGATCCAAATGTTGACAATCTTCCACAGCTGAGCGTGCCAGCCTGTTCAACCTCGCTGGCTACTGTGTAAGAAAACATCAAGAAAAATCAGAAGACATGCGATCAATTGCACGAGTGATGTGTTGGCTAAGGACACGATGACATTCACCCTGATGGACAGCTGACTTTGATAAAAGAATCTAAGAGTGGAGTCTCGCCTTTGTATCAGACAAGACGGTTCAGCATGCTCTTGACTGTGGAGGCAAGTGTCGAGAAGCAGAGATCAGCTCATGGAAGAGCAAAAGTCAAAACAGTGCTCTTAAACCGAGCAGAAGAATTAACTGCAAATATAATATTTCCACAGTGCCACAAGATTAAGACGAAACTCCTAACCAAGTTCATCACTTCACGCTACATATCTTCTGCAAGAAGCAAGAGCAGACTAGCATCCGTAAGAAAGAGAAAGCATCAACAAAAAAGTTCAGTGAACTCGGTAGTAAAAAACTATGGCCATGAGGAAACTAGCAGCAAAGGTGAAGTGAATTATGCAAAAATTGCATAATGCCCAAAACAAAATCCATTATTTTTTTTAAGTATCTCATTTAAAACGGGTACTTCATATGCAATATAAGTACAGTGTATTTTTATAATATGTGCCTAATCTTTGACATTATGTTAGATGCATTGGAATCACAGGTGTGTTCAATGTGTATATTGTATAATTTGTCTTAATTTGTGTGTAGTTTCAGAATAATTCATTTCGAGAAAATGAGACTTATTTTAGTGCAACAAAATGTAGCTTTACATTGTATGAGTTAATAAATATACTGTATATACTCGGACTCCTCATCTAGTGAGGAAGACACGGAGGACCTGGCCGAGATGCGGGTGAAAGCAGCAATGAAACATCTCGAACTCAGCTGGACTAAAGGGTTGGGAAAATGGGAGAACTGGAGTGAGTCCATGAAACGGATTCTCCAGAAGATCGCACACGACAAAGGGTCACCCGATGCCAAACTAGCTGACTCCCTGCTCATGGGGTTCCAGCAAGGCCTCCTAGAGTCACGGAAGGACAGGGTACATGATTCCGACAAAAACAAGACCACAATACTAGAGCTGCTCGGCGAGATAAAAAAAAAAGGCAACAGATAGGAAGCTGAAAGAAGCGGCATCATATTCAGCACTCCTACAATCTAGCTCCGAGGACTTTCGAAAACTTTCAAAAACTATTGTGGAGGTCAATCAAAAACTCATTTACCATGAAGAAACCCTCTCAGAGAAGGAAAGAGAGCAACAAAACCAAACCAAATCTATTCCAACAAGTGCCATCCTCAGTGCCATCAGATGCGGCATAAGAATCTCAGAGCTCAAGCTCAAAGAAGGGATCAAGCCAAAACGAGATGAGCTCTTAGAGATCCTAAGCGCGACTGAGGAAGGAGAACCGTTAGGAAGGAAGGAGATTGATACACTACTCCTAAGTCTTGTTGGCAAGTAATCGAAGACGGGTACCTCCACACTTCACACATTCCAAGAGATTTTATATATTTTCCTTTCTTTTATATATTCATAAAAAACTAGCAAAAGTTTCGATGTGATTAGAGACATCTTGATACCAGACAAACATGATGTTGAGGATAGTCAAAGGGAAAGGTAAGAAATCAAACAAGCGGCGTCTTACTCTGCTTAAAGAAACGTGAGAATTTCAAAACCCTTGCTGCTGGAGATAAATGCATGAAATTTATGATAGAAGGTTACAGATTTGCCATCGTAGTTTTGCCAAGAGTTCGTGGTGGTCAGGGAAAAGGATTATGTTGGTCTATCGTCATGGGATGACTTCTTATCCTTCACAACCATGATTTCAGATTCGCGGCATCGAATATATTGCTATACTCGAATGTCTGCTATGCAGTTGATCCAGAAGAAATGCCCGTCTATTCAGAAACTACAAATTCTACAACTTGTTCGACCATGTTCTGCTCATGTGCGAGAACAAAGGGTATTGATGTGAATTGCTTTCTCTCCTTCCACAAAACAAAAAAGAGCAAAACCGGCAGGGCCGCCATTTTGAGAGAGCCGACCGCCGCCGCCGCCGACAGGCGATTTCAACAGCGCCAGGGAGGCCAGTCCTCGCCGTTCCCCCCTACCAACCCACACTGACTCCCCCTATCCAGCCTCGCATCCACCTCAACGCACGCGCTCACCCACGACCACACGCACCCGCCGCACCTGCACGCCGGCCACGTCTCTAGGATCCACGTTACGCCCACACTTCTCCCCTCCCCCTTCGCCTTCTCGACCCCTCGTGTCCTACACCTCCACCTCCATCTACACCTGGCACCAGTATGAATCTTCTGCCCTCAACGGACCAATATAATCACATATGTTAAAGTGTACCTATCTCCTGTATTCCCCAGTCACGGCAGCAAACATGGACATGCAACGTGGAGTCAAGAGAGAGGCAGAACGACAGGACGAGCAGGAGGCCGTATTCAGGAACGAACAGACGCTCCAGACCCCAAACACTCTACCTCACCACAGAGCAGAGGCAGAGGGAGAGCCACCACACAAACGCCTTCGTGTGAACTCCAGCGTCGCTGCCACAGCCACCATCACCACCACCGTCGCGCAGAGCCCACAGACAGTCTATAGCTGGCCTAACGCCAGACCCCCGTGTGCGACGCCGCGCCTTATTTTCGGCCCCATACATGGCCATGAAATATGATAACTATGATATCATCATCAGTTTCTGTCTTGCAGTCATCCTTTGTCTTCCTATAGTGCCTCTTCTGCTCTTGCTGACTACACTGACAAAGTCGTCCTGCTGTTTAAGGTGTGGCATTAGACATTTTTGGAAGCATAGCTGCTCAGGCATATGCTCCAACTGTTCTATGAAGGCTCTTACCTCAGACCACTATGTCATATGTACTAATGGTGGACGAAAGGCTACTGGTCTAAGACTACTAATCTTCAAGTATAAAACGCTAGTAAGGTACACTAGCTCAATCATTTACACCCTAGTTAAATTAGCAAAGAAACTATTAAGCCTTTGTATTATTATTGCCATCATCATACTGCTGCTGATCACGGCCCAAATAGATGCTAAAACAATAGAGCATGATGACTCACTCTTCAATAAAGAACACCTTGGTACGCTAGGATTTGAAGAGTACAACACATGCTTACCTCCTAACATGGCTAGAAAAGCAATTCAAGTGATCTCTGAGACTGGCAATGGTGAGAGGTGAGATAGTTATATCAACTAAGTTACCTGCCAGGCCTTTATCAGCAGCTGGCTACACTTAGTGTAGGACAGCGCAGGCTTCTCCAGATATTAATTATAGCGCCCTACACTAGCCGCCCTACCTGAGCTATCACACGGCGAAAACGCACGGCGTAAGCGATACGATAAATAACGTATTACACCTATTGGTGTCACTCGCCATACATCATCTGAGTGACACATATTAGTCGAGCGCCGCATCTGTGGAGGCTAATTTCCAAGCTACAACACTCGGGTCTCCCCCTCTCAGCCGCATAGTTCAGTTTTTCAGAGCTCGTGATCTCCCCTTAGTTTTCCTACACCTATTCCTTCCATACTCCTTATTTCCACCACCTTCACTCCGCCGAGCTACTTCGCGACCCGCGTTTTAAGGTACGAGGTTACGCGTGTTCGGTTACGCGATATGCGGCGTGAGTGTTACGATTTGTACAATTTAGTCTGTTTAGTATCGTAGAGTTGTTTGTTTAGGCTGTTACAAGTGCAAGGTATAATAGAACGCACGGAGAGTAGTTTTTCATAATAGTGTTCGTGTTATCTATTGACGTGACCGGACGGCTACCCTTAAGGTGACTACCTCACACACGCTAAACCGAGAACCTGGGAAAGGAGAGGGACGCGGCCGTCCTTAAACTCGCGGACGCAACGATTATACACTGTCGTCTTTCGACATGCCGCCGACGAACATCGACGCGACGCTTCTAGAGTGAGCCAAACAAGATATGATTAGAGCTAAACTGATCAAACGTATCAACGTGCAAAGTGATCCGAACGCGTACATACTACGATTAGATCCCGACGCCGATGGAACGCACACCGTCACGAGCGCTGCTCTATGAAGACGCCGTCATCTGATCACTACATCATTTGTACTAATAGCGGCCGCCGGGCAGCAGGGTTAAGGCTACTGTTCTTTAAATATAAAAACATGGTGCGATATGCTAGCTCAGCCATCTATATACTGGTTAAACTGGCCAAAAGACTGCTGAGTGTTTGCATTGTTGAGGCCAGAATAGTGTTAATGCTGATGAGAGCACAAATCGATGATGAAGTCATTGATCACGATGACTCACTATTTGATAAAGAACACTTAGGTACTCTTGGATTTGAGGAGTATAATACTCGGCTACCACCTAACATGGCACGCAAGGCCATTCAGGTTGTTTCAGAAACTGGCAACGGTGATCGAGGAGAAATCGTAGTTACAGCAAAATTGCCAGCTAGACCATTATCTGTAGCTGGATATACTCTAAAACAGAAGGACGACAGAGTTGACAATCTAGATGTAATCATTTTCAACACAAGAATAACTGGTTTGAGATCCTTTTTGTATACGACCTGTGCCACAGACGTCGTCATAAGAACTGGTGATGCCTGCACAGCAAGCTGCCCTGAGTGCCACACCCTCATCACTGGTGCTGAAGACAACCGTGACGTGATCAACAACCCAGACTTAATCTGCAGCACTTCAAAGCCTGACACATCTGGATGGAATTGTGATAGAGCAGGCTGTCTATCTATAAACAGTGGATGCACTTGTGGTTGCTGCTACCACCAGAAGAAGGGTCCCTGTTCAAAAGTGTTTGAAGTCATTGATGACAAGGTTGAAGCACAGATCTGCTATAGGTATCAAGCAAAATCCGTACGTAGATGGTTAGAGTCCTTTCAGGAATTCAGGAAAGGTTTCAGGTTCTCAAAGCAATTTGGAAGTATCCAATTTTACAACAGGATTAATGAACTTAGATCCAGTGCAGTTGGCACATGTGTCTGTGAACTGCAGACTCACTTCATGCGCATAGTTGCTAAGCATAGATGGGTAGACATCTCACACTGCTGTTTTGACTCGTACTCTTATACAGAAATATATTATTATATTCGATATATTTATTATATTATGATAAAGACTAATAAGATTAAGGGGGTAGCCACGTGGCTGCAGTGGCAAATTATGGTTAAAGGCAGATACAGTATGTACAACAACAGGTTGGTTGTTAAAGAAAAGAACCTGAGCTCGGCCATTAGTGTCATGATTGAGGAAAAACGGAAATCAGCCGAATAACTGAAACCGAAATTGGGCACATTAGCAAGATTATAACAGAGAGACTAGTTGAGAACGTCGTCGAATCTACAGGACTAAACCTTTGGAAGAGCACCCGTGAAGTACTCGAATGGTATAGAAGTTTCCCCAACAAACAATCCGCGAAATTCATTAACTTCGACATAATAGATTTTTACCATTCGATCACCGAGAGCCTTTTGACAAAAGCGGTCCACTACGCAAGCAAATACACGAAAATCAAAGAGCCCGAGAAAGACATCATTGTTCACACCAAGCACGCATTAGTATTTAACAACGGAGAACCTTGGATAAAGAGAAATAACGTAAGAGGAGTCGATATCGGAATGGGATCCTTTGACGGAACAGAATCGTGCAAACTGGTGGTCTGCTACAACCAAAGTACAACCACAACCAAACTATTGGAATTCGCTGGGTCTATACAGAGACGACGGCTTCGGAATTCTAAACAAGACACCAAAAGAAATCGAAAACGCAAAGAAAGACATCTGCAAAACTTTGGAACAATGGTCTACAAATAACGTTTGAAGCAAACAAAAGAATTGTAATTTTTTGGATGTGACATTGAGCTCGCAACAACACATGCCGTACATTAAACCAAACAACAAATTACAATATGAACAAATTATAAACTTCGGCGCCACCAGAAATCGCCCAGGTGCTGAAGTGCAACATTCCAGGTCATGTGAACTTCACGCGATACCTCGCGAATATTGCTGACGAGGTCACGTGGGTCGATGGCGACTACCCGAAGTTTAGCCTACTGCAGTAGCAAAGGGCGTTAGTCTAGCATTTTGTACAAAAAGCAGAGGCGTTCCTCGTGTGAGACGGCAAACATTTCTTAGTGTCTTTGACCACGTTTGCGACGATGACGTACTTGCTGACGTCTGCAGTAACATAACTTTTTCTCCCATGCGCTCGCTCCTATCATCTGTCTCTCAACCCCTGGTTGATTTTGGTATATTGTTCCTTCATGTCGTTGCGTTCTCTGTCTGTCAGAATATTGGCAGAGACACACACTAATAAAGGAAGACTCTCCCCAATCTAATACAAACTCCATCTACTCGACCGTGACTACTGCCTTGCCTCTTCTGCTAATATGGTTTCTTGTGAACTTGTCAGATGCGGCTCCAGCCAATGAGCCAAAGAGACCAGGACAACTGGTTGCCCTTCCTACTAAAGAATCTCTAATGTCCTTCAGTAGGAATAGAGAAGGTAAATGGTGGCAGTTCGACACTGTGACAGCATGTGATCCCTCTGATTTTTGCTATGGTGGAGCACTTGCGTACTCTCCCCATGACAATCCGTTAGATTCCTATGAGTTCCCTGACCACACCACTGTGTCTGCCAAACAGATACTAGACAAGATGCCAGCTTCAGACTATCACCACTGCAGCATAGCAGGTGAAACCGTTGTCGCCAGAAATCTTTTCTCATCACATCATCGGAGGTCCAACAGCCTTACCGTCAATGACCAAGTAGGAATAAACTACATGTCAAGATGTCTAAGCATCAGCTTAACTGCAATCTGTGACTTGGTCAGGCAATTTGCCTTTCTACTAGAATTCAGGTCACTGGCTGCTAGAGACAAGCGTTGCAACACCGAATCCCCTGTAGCATTTAACAACATTGGCAACTGCTCTGTTGATAGGTTAGCTCCCAGCTGCGGATCAATGATCAACCCCTGGAGAGAAGACTGTAGTGCAAACTGG
Source organism: Priapulus caudatus (assembly GCF_000485595.1). Taxonomy (NCBI): domain Eukaryota; kingdom Metazoa; phylum Priapulida; class Priapulimorpha; order Priapulimorphida; family Priapulidae; genus Priapulus; species Priapulus caudatus. The sequence goes on along the minus strand of NW_014580027.1, from coordinate 13,504 downwards.
GTAGCTAACTCAGAGGCAATGACTAGCGGATCATTTGAACACAACAAAAGGGATAGCAGGGGCTTCACTTGGTTAAAGGGATCATATGAGACAGACATAAACAGTAACTGTCAGAAGTTCATGGTGCTAGGCTCAATGTGTATCTACACAACGCATTAAAGAAACAGGGTTGGAGTGATCATTTCGGACAAAAACCCATGCACCCACACCTACTGTAGTGAACTCTCGCCTCAGAGGATACAGAAATTGCTGAGACCACACTGCCAAAATGGCATAAGCACTGAGACCTTAGATCCTAAAGGAGCGGACAGAAGGGCCATAATCATGGAACGTGCCTACAGGTGGAATCCGAGGGTTGTTTTCCTCTGCTATGACGATCACTGCAGTACTAAGATAAAATTGGTATCAGAGGGTCTGAAGGTGTCCCGATCCTCTACAGGGCCTATAAGGTTCAGCATCGATGTGAATGATGAATCTTACTCAGATCATTTCTTGGAAAGGAAGGCTGCTCATCACGTGTTCAAACTGCCGGACTACTGACGCATCTCGATTCTTTCGAACTGCAACTTGGACACAGAGAGGAAAACAATTGAGCTAAGCAGACATGCGTTTTGTCTGTCTAAATCAGCTTGGTCGCTGTCCCTGAATAATTACTTCTTATGCCGTTTTAAGTTCAGAATGATAGGCCTGCTCTCAGTCAGTGCTCTAACGGTGGGATTTTATACTGCAGGTGATATAATAAGTTTTATATTGGCTATGGCGGTCTGCCTGCCATTAGTGCCTGTGCTGCTTTTATTAATAAAGCTTAATAAACTATCCTGCTGTCCGAGGTGTGGTAACAGGTACTTCTGGAGGCACAGCTGCTCAGCGCTATGTTCCAACTGCACGATGAAAGCCATGACCCCAGACCACTATGTTGTCTGTACCAATGGTGGTAGGAAGGTCTCAGGATGCAAGCTGCTTTTCTTCAGATATAAAACTCTCGTTAGATACACAAGCTCTCTCATTTATTCTCTGGTAAAGATCACTAAGAGACTACTAAGCCTTTCCATCGTTATAGCTTCTTTTGATCATCATCTTTCTTTTGATAACTGCTCAGATTGATGCCAAGACAATCAAGCATGATGACTCTCTGTTTGCCAAAGAGCACTTGGATACATTAGGATTCGAGGAATATAATACCCGGTTGCCTCCTAATATGGCAAGGAATGCAGTGCAGATCATAGCTGAAACAGGCAACTGTGATAGAGGAGAAATACTATCTCGACAAAACTGCCTGCCGTATCACTTTCAGCAGCAGGGTTCACCTTGACACAAAAGAATGGCCGAGCAGACAACCTGGACATAATAATACTTAACACTCGTATAGCTGGATTCAGAGTCTTTTTATATACTACATGTGCTACTGGAGTTGTTATAAGGACAGGTGATACTTGTACTGACGACTGCTCTACCTGCAAGGAACTCATAACGAACCCAGAAGACAATGCTAACGTTATTAGTGATCCTAGCCTGACATGCCAAACTAGCAGACCAGGCACATCAAGCTGGAATTGCGACGGCCCAGGATGCATATCAATGAATAGAGGGTGTACCTGTGCTTAATTATTGTTACCACCAAATGAAAAGACCATGCACTGAAGTGTTTGAGATCATAGATGAAAAAGTGGAGGCTCAAGTGTGTTTCAGGTTCCAAGGTCAGTCAACTTGTAAATGGCTACAATCTTATAAAGGGTCAGCTGACGTCTCCAACAGGGTGTTACTGGACGAGGCACCAGAGACTAAAATCAGGTCTAAACTTTATGCTCAAACAGGCAGTGTCATCAAAACCGGGGCTATTAATAAGAGGGGCAAATTTTCCAAACAATTTGGCAGCATCCAATTTTATGACCGAAGGGACACTCTGGGGCCCGACGCAGTGGGCACCTGGGGCCTGACGCAGTGGGCACCTGTGTTTGTGAGTTACAGGAACATTATAAATGCATTTTTGCTGCACATAGATGGGTTGAAATAGATCACTGTTGTCTTGACTCTTATGGATTTCTCAAAAACCTTGGCGACTTTAAAGGAATTTCCCCTATCCCTCATGGTGTTGAAAAAGAAGGTAGCTTGGTTGGGAATGCGGATATCTTATTAACATTGGAAGATGTTATTGTTACTAAGAGAATAACTGAGCTGGAGGTGTCAGAGGTTGTAATTACAGGTTGTTCAGGATGTTTCAACTGCCCTGAAAACACTATTGTTGAGACGGTTGTTTATTCAAGTCTGCTGACCAAGAGATAACAACACAGGCAAATAACTACAACAATTCCAGAAGACAAAGGGAATATTGCAAAATGTATATATGTGTTAATTAGTTTTCGTCATTGTAAATAACAAAATAAATAGCAGTTGTCGAAGATGAATTCGTCACTGCTATTAAACACGTGTTGCGGCCAGTGGCCAGACCCTCGTGTAGCTTAGTCACCCAATATAACTATGATTGGCCTAAAGCACACATTCATTATTGGATCTATATTTGCCAATTAATCCAATGGTGTCAAAAGTTTAGATTAGATTATATCTATTGAATTTATAGTTATTTTAATACTGTGTTCGGGTGTATTAGCACCCAAAGACCAATTTCCACCTTCGACGAACCTTTGCCTTTCTTTCGCATCCTATGCTTCCTCAGACGGTTGCCTTGCAAAGGTCGACCGTTACGTTTCAGGCCCACAAACCACTTCCGGTCACCTTTGNCAATATATACCATGACTAGTTGTTTAATTTAGATTCAACACCGCACTGTTAAAATGTACAAGTGGTCGCGTCTGGCGTCGAAGGAGCATTTTTCGATTTCTGCTCGTGCAGCAGTTTATATAGGCGTCGCCACGCGCGCGGTGCATGCTCAGCCACGTGCCGCATGCGCCAACCACCGCGTCCGTCTCATCCGCGTTCGGTTGGCTTCCGCTCGGCTTCACCACCTTTGCTCTGGATGGTGGCGGCACCTAACGGGAAAGACCCGCTATTCTGTGCCACTACCCTCCAGGAGGTGGCGCCGTCTATTCGCAGGAATGCGTCACACGCGCTCAACATGGCCGCCGCTTTCGGCGTTGATGGAATTCACGCCTGATTAGCGGCAACTAAGCCACTTGGACTAGATTACATGGATGACTGATCAGCTAGTGTCAGTCCGCATTATCGTCATAACATAGACAATGCCTTAGCCCTATGTTAACATTAACGTTTTGCAGTCACCGCACGATCACGCCAGCTAATTAGGATCCCCCTCGGTTAATCCTTATCAGCCAGCACCCCATTATCGCGACACGCGGCAGCCATCTTAACTGCGGCCGCGTGCGGCTGTATTGATTGCCTCTGGTTGCCAGGGGCAACGCTGTTCAATCAATACCTCCGTGTCGCAATCGCGAGGCGATCGCGTCGTGTCGGGGAGGGGGGGAGTCTTGTAACAGGGTCGTTACAATCAAAGAGAGCGACTCGAGATGGCGCCAGCTAGGCTGGGAATCGCAGTCATGAATCTCCGGAGTGTGACAGGCGGCCGCACATGGGCTGACCTATAGATAACGGTGCTGACCGATAGATGGCCGTGTTGACACCATGGTCCGAATTAGCCGTGGCATCGCGCCAAGTGCGCACCACGCATCCCGCAACCATATTAGGTAGCGGGAGATAGCGGTAGGAATCCGCACTCTGCCGTATTCGGGAGGGCCGGTTGGTCAGAGTTGGGAGCTAAAAGAGATCTGTGACGTAAGGGGAGAAACGCGATCGCGAGACCGGGGCGCACCGTATAAAAGAGGAAGCGGCCGACTGCTCGGGGCTTGTTGTGACGAGACGTAGTCTGAGAAAGGTGTAAGTTGCGTGATACGGTTACTATGCACTGTAATGCTTTTCTATTCGTTAGCGCACTGACTTTATGTATTGTATTAGAGATATAGATATAAAACACTAGTGAACGTGTCTTCTCTTATCTCTCTCTGTAGTCTATTAGTCTGTAGTCAAACACATATCGCAGCCGCCACAACTTTTTTCCTGTTTTTGCGCACTGCGAAAAAACGGCGATGGACATGGCTCCCTTTCTTGGATTGTTGGGCCAATGCTGGCTCCCTTTCTTGGATTGCTGGCTCCCTTTCTTGGACTTTCCCAACTTGGGACCTCTGCCAGACCCACATGTAGCTTAGTCACTCAATATAACTACGATTGGCCTAAAGCACACATTCATTATTGGATCTATATTTGCCAATAGTCCAATGGTGTCAAAAGTTGAGATTAGATTATATCTATTGAATTTATAGTTATTTCAATACTGTGTTCGGGTGTATTAGCACCCAAAGACCAAATATGTATATACTTTCGATATAATTTTACAAAGCATGCACACCATCCTGGAAGATTCCCAGGCGGTGCATATTGTCATGCGTGTCCTTTATCTCAATCGCGCAGCGTATAATGCTCCGCGAATATATTAATGTTACACTGACAAAGTAACGAATAACAAATGTTTAGGCTTAAGCTTAATTAAGATGGTCTAGGCCCATTAGCCCAGTCGTCAATGTGCAATTAGTGGGATGGCTTACATTCGTCAGTATAGTGCACAGCACCACCAGCTGTCTGGGATGGCTGAGAGTTCTGACACATAACAGTCTCAGTTCTCCTAGAGCACTAACCAATACCACCCCTGTGTTCATACTCTATACCCATACTCTATCCCACGATTGTCCAAGTTATGCCAAGGTTGAGTTAGATGTCCTTATGCAAACTAATAAAGAAATAACCCTAGTGTACAACCATTTTATCGCTCCTGCATTGCATAATCAATCATGCACTCTTATCTATTGTGGAGAGTCTTGGTAATTGCAAAATAACCTCAATCGTTTCGAATTAGTGGAGAGACCTTTGTGCGAGAGGTACAAAACCTGTTCACATCCTTGTCCAAATTCTTAATTGTAACCGTTGTGTAACCAGACTCCATTGGCATTGGTGCCGTGGAAAGTAGCATCTGCACCATCGCTTCTTTGCCTGGTAGGAATAGAGGCAAAGTTTTCCTCAAGACTGCGCTAGCTAGTCTTCTTTTAGCACTTTTATAGGAGTGCGGTGTGATCATCCGATCTGAAGCACAGGACTCAGCTTTCCCTTGAGCTCACGTGCTAAAAATGTTTAAATTTCTGCTGTAGAATTTTTCCTTAGTTTGGGTATTCCTTGACAGCAACATTTTCCCCCAGAGCTTCAGAGAACACGTTGTGATTCCCGGTACAAATGTCTCCAAATCCATTTACTGTTACCTTGTAGGTGGAATGTCTGACCACACAACTAAGGGTAGATTTCTGGCTCTTGGAGTCATGCGCATATCAGGATATGGACTGACGTTAGTTGGACTACTCATTCAGGTGGGTGATGTGTTGCGAGTCAACCCGGTTAGCTTGTTATTGGAGCTGCGTCACGAGAAGTTACAAGAGTCCACAATGAGAATATACACAATTCTCGAAATGTTGAGGACAAAAGGAAGAGGCGTTCCAAGAGTTATCATACTATTAGGAAAAATGATAGATCCTCAGTACTTTACTGGACTATCCCTGAACAAAAATGGTCTCTATGGACTCATTCTATCAAACATCCTGGAAAAGGCAGGACAAACCAGCATCAAGAACCATGGTATAGGTTATACAGAAATATGGGAATTTTATAATAACCGAATTTAGTAAGCGTACGGGGCAAGCCTTTGTGTAAACGCGGATCACCGACGCGCAGCTGACCCCGTACGTTCCAGCCAATGAGAGAGTGACCCATGCAGCGTGACCAATGGGAGAGGACGCCGTATATAACCTTTGTACATGCAGCACGGCTCGCTCTCATTCTACTCTACTATTTGCTATCACCAGACAGACGTGTCTCATTTTACTGTGCTCCAGCGCATTCATCTCACTTTGATATGTAAGTTATTTGCTATAAAGTGAGTGATAAGACAACACCTAGATTAATATCATACTTTAGTTGTAGAGCTAGAATAGTAGACTGGATGGTGGTTGGAGCTTTCACTACTTATCACTATAAAAAAGAAAAAACGTTTAAACACACAACTAGTGGGACACCACTCGTTGATATAAGGGGATAAGATAAGAAAAGCGTGGGAAAAATGGCTAGAATTTGTAGAAGTATCTGCTGCAATGGGCGATGCTTCTAAGTGGGACCATTCACTATATCCAGATCTCTTTGGGCTAGAGTGTGTATTTTTTGTAGTTTCTATGACTCTAGTTGCTGGCCCGTTATTAAAAATATTTATGAACATGTTACGTGGCCTATTTGTTTCACAAGATTAGGGTTTGCCTACGCACCTATGTGACACCGTATGTCAGGATGGATACTAACATGGATGAATTCATTCATGAACGCCATGCTGCACGAGTGGGCATGGAAGAAGACTTTGAAAATAAGTATGACGGACGATTTGAACAAACATTTAACCTTGATGGTAGATGGTGATGATAACGTGCATATTGGAAAAAGATCAGTTGTCAATACGCAAAATATGCAAATGGTGTTATGCCCGTCTTAACATTACAATTAGATCCAAGGAGCGTACAGGCTACAGAATTACTTCAGACATTACAGATGTGGACTATTTGTCTCATTACCTGTAGCTATTAAATGTTTAGAATGTTAGGTCCTTGCCACCAATACCTGGAAAGAAAGCAATACTTGGATCGTATCATTTTTTAAAGATGTTGCCAGTCAGACCTATTTCTGAAATAATAGGAGAAATGGTTTATACTACAAAAAATTCAACTACATTAAACACACCATTAATCTCTAGAAATAAAATGTCAGGCATTGAACCCAGCGCAGTAGGAAAACAAGGATTGAAAATAGAATCTTCTAAAGTCTCATCATATCTGCTACTTTATCCGCACATCCCTTGCATTCGAGCGCTATGTTTGGGTATCCTGTCCACAATAGGTTTTTATGCTGATGGAAAAACATGGCATGACTATAAAACAAAAATGAAATTGGGTGAAAATACATGTGAATACTGGGAGAGGACACGGTATATAACCTTTGTACACGCAGCACGGCGGCGCTCTCAGTCTGCTCTACTATTTGCAATCAAACCTACATACGTGTCATTCTTACTGTTGCTGCCACCGCTATCCACATCACCGTTCGATATGTAAGTTAACATAGTACATAGTACCACTAGCTGCCTAGGCTGCTGACTAGACTAAGAATGCGTCTTAGTCTATAAGTATAACGATGCACATGCGACGTATTTTGTCACCATGTATCTAACAAACACGTGTTGTAACACGCAGGACTGTGTGCACCACTCTATGTACATTGTACGTTTTACGATAATGTCAATATATGTTTCACGATATAACACCACGGTATGTTTCAGGATATAACTTTAATGTATAGGCACGAGATAACGTCAATATATGTTGCACAATGTATTACACAGTATGTTTCACGTATGTTCATGTACCATGTCCATGTCCAGCAACATGTCCACCATTATAGTACCAGTCATGACGTACTAACGCACATGTTTTAAAATAAATGCGATCAAGCTGGGGGACAAAATTGTTATTAGGCAATTTCAGAGATCGATGTATGCGTATATAATCGTATATTGCGTGTTTTTTGTGTGTGTGTACGTAAATGCCGTACATTAAACCAAACAATAAATTACAATATGAACAAATTATAAACTTCGGCACCACCAGAAATCGCCCAGGTGCTGAAGTGCAACATTCCGGGTCACATGAACTTCACGCGATACCTCGCAAATATTGCTGACGAGGCCACGTGGGTCAATGGTGACTACACGAAGTTTAGCCTACTGCAGTAGCAAAGGGCGTTAGTCTAGCATTCTGTACGAAAAAGCAGAGGCGTTCCTCGTGTGAGACGGCAAACATTTCTTAGTGTCTTTGACCACGTTTGCGACGATGACGTCCTTGCTGACGTCTGCAGTAACATAACATTTTCTCCCATGCGCTCGCACCTATCATCTGTCTCTCAACCGCTGGTTGATTTTGGTATATTGTTCCTTCATATATGCTATGGAGTCTTGCTCCTGCACGCTGTTCTCCTTCGTTCCGAAGAAAATAGGCAGGAACCAGGCGTTGCGCGGAACGACTTGCTCCATCTTCGACAAACCTTTGCCTTTCTTTCGCATCCTATGCTTCCTTAGACAGTTTCCATGCAAAGGTCGACCGTTACGTTTCAGGCCCACAAACCACTTCCGGTCACCTTTGTGTCTCTTCGGACATTTCTGCATTTTGCCTTTAGTCCGTGGCCACTTACAGGAGTAATAAACGGAGTAGTACGAATGGTTGTTCTCAAAACTAACTCTCGACACACGAGTTCATATACGACCATTGGAATCTATATTGCTCCTTCGTTGTAGAGCACGCTATTGAAATCGTGCGGATATCTTTTGACTATTCTACGAAGAACATCCCTGCAGCAATGAACACATCATATCTTAAGCTTGGGGAAGCCCGACAAGCGTTCTTAGAAGAAGTTCGCAAAGATCTAACTACACCGCAACTGAAACCTGTGGTACATTCCTCCTTCCCCAAATCCTACAAGAACTTCAAGGACAGTCTAGAGGGGCACCCAGAAAAGATTCGCACAATCGTTGCTCCCGACATGTTCAGTTTAGTGTGCGACGGTTGCTTATTCAAGTCTGCTGACCAAGAGATAACAACGCAGGCAAATAACTACAACAATTCCAGAAGAGAAAGGGAATATTGCAAAATGTATATATGTGTTAATTAGTTTTAGTCGTTGTAAATAACAAAATAAATAGCAGTTGTCGAAGATGAATTCGTCACTGCTATTAAACACGTGTTGCGGCCAGTGGCCAGACCCTCGTGTAGCTTAGTCACCCAATATAACTATGATTGGCCTAAAGCACACATTCATTATTGGATCTATATTTGCCAATTAATCCAATGGTGTCAAAAGTTTAGATTAGATTATATCTATTGAATTTATAGTTATTTTAATACTGTGTTCGGGTGTATTAGCACCCAAAGACCAAATATGTATATACTTTTGATATAATTTTACAAAGCATGCACACCATCCTGAAAGATTTCCAGGCGGTGCATATTGTTATGCGTGTCCTTTATCTCAATCGCGCAGCGTATAATGCTCCACAAATATATTAATGTTACACTGACAAAGTAACGAATAACAAATGTTTAGGCTTAAGATTAATTAAGAGGGTCTAGGCCCATTAGCCCAGTAGTCTATGTGCATTTAGTGGGATGGCTTACATTCGTCAGTATAGTGCACAGCACCACCAGCTGTCTGGGATGGCTGAGAGCTCTGACACTTAACAGTCTCAGTTCTCCTAGAGCACTAACCAATACCATCCCTTTGTTCATACTCTATACCCATACTTTATCCCAAGATTGTCCAAGTTATGCCAAGGTTGAGTTAGATGTCCTTACGGAAACGAATAAAGAAATAACCCTAGTGTACAACCATTTTATCCCTCCTGTATTGCATAATCAATCATGCACTCTTAAATATTGTGGAGAACCGGAAGTCAGATTAGCAACAGACCAATTCATTAAAACAAAATTACCTATATGGTCAGATGGTTTAAATCCATGTTCTCCACAAGAAGAAGTAGGAGTAGCCAGTACCACCAGTCTCTTAGAAGCCGAGTCAAGGTACAATGATGAAGAAATCTATAGATCGAACCACTTGCTTGAATGTAATAACCCAGGTAATGTCTTCAAAAGAGATATCACCTAATGCTCTAAGTTGGACCACACCCCTGTACCCAGGTCCAGGATTAGTCTATAAGGTATTAAATAACACTCTATATATTTGACACGTCATATATAGAGGATTACAACAATTGACCCCGGAGAAAAATGGATTAATTGGCATAGATTTGAGAGGCACGGAAGTTTTCTGGAACCCATGAAAACGGGAAGTTAGAGGAAATCTCCCATGTGGACAGGTTGGAATAAATGGAATGAGAGAAGACAAAAACTGTAAGGTGATAATACTCCAAGCTGAGTTCAGAAAATCGGTGTTTAATGAGAATAAATACACATTTTCAAGACATCAGTTTTATGCGTTGGTGCTTGGGCAGCGACGGTGAAACTCGGTTGGACGACAGATGATTGATGTCACGTTGACTTGCCATTCGATGTCCCACCCACTTGACCCGGCGAGGTCTTCGTATCGACCAATGACCGGAGGGAGGACAGGCTTCAGCGGGCAGAACCAGCATCACAATTTTTGAATAACCTTTTCCTTATTAGGTTTGAGACAATCTTTGTCTCATTTGATATTGTTGTCTCATTTTCTTGTATCACATATTGTTTGTTTCAATTGCTAGCCTGGTTTATAGAAGATTTCTAGGTCACTCCCCCAAACTACATTTGTTAATCCCTGTGTCACAAATATTCTAGTATTTTTACATGATCTTTCGGTCATAGTCTGACTAATTGAGAAAAATTGCGTTAGTCTGATTACTACAAAAAGAAATCAACAAATTAAGCTCGCACACATAACCTATGGGGTCATTTCGTCGAAAACCGATGTCAGAGCGACAGGAGTTCGTGAAAGGGGAAAGACTATGTTTCGGCTGCTTGCAGAGCGGTCACTTGTCGAGGAATTGTCCCAGGAAGAGGGAATGTAGCAGGAAGCACCCACCACCATGCTGCACTCGACCAGCGACAAAACTGAGAATCGTGCGGAGCCACCCAAGGCAAAGAACAGGAATCTCACGGAACCGCCGACAGTATCATATGAAAAGGTCGTATACACGGGAGAAGTCTCGTATAGAGAATGTCGATCAGCTGTCATCAATGATAAAAACACTGCAGGAGTCGAAATCATACATAAGTTTCCAGAGGCAAACCGCGCCTGGAACGCATTTACTAGTACTACAACCGAAACCATTGCTGAGTACACTGTAGTCCGGCCACACAACGTCCACTTTGATCCTTATATTAAAAAATACCTAGCCCCTGTCTTTATCGGTGGCAGCTGCAGCTCCTCTTACTGTGTCACGATTCATAGTGACACGGTCTGGTTAACTGAACATACTCTATCCCAAGATTGTCCAAGTTATGCCAAGGTTGAGTTAGATAACCTACCCTATGCACGATCGACACATACAATACAATACGGGGATATCATGGACGAGGGGATAAGTGCGATACGAGCCGGCGAAGTGCTGTACCTGTTCAGGTGCACACCCATTCGGGTGAAGGCACGATCGACGCGTCGCTTGCTATGGGTACTTACCAGTGTATGCCTCTAATGTTCCCCTTTTCCTTAAGCCATTCACGCATTTCCTCACGACAGCAACTCCGGAAATACCATGCTACACTCCGTTGCGTCCGTTGTACAGAGTAGGGGCTGTCTGGTACGACGCTCAAACAAAGCAAGTTGCTGCACAACCTTACGCACTTTGCTCACTTAGGCAGATACGAATTTGCTGGAGAATACCGTGTGCAAGGGTTAATGACCAAGGAAAGCTTTGCAGCCTTTGTTACCTCGTTACAGGCGCCGAGTCGACGACAGGCATCAGCGACTATCCTTGCGGAAGCGGCATATGGAACGGTTGATCTCACTGCACATGGACCCCAGTTTTCCTCAGTCTTAGCAAACTTTCGTGAGAGCTTATCAGCGGTCGCCAACACGCTCGAGCGGATAGGTGCCTGGTGTGAGCATCTGCCTTTCGTCATGATGGCCTATCGGGCCACTGCACAAGCATCTACAGGATGCTCACCGAACCTCATGTTTGGACGGGAGATTCACTTACCTATAGACGTAATGGTGGGACCACCTCCGGAGAGGCAAGCGGTTAGACAGTGCACACATGAATACGTACAATGGATACGGGAGGTAATGGGGGAAGCGTACAATTTTGCAAGAGGCGCAATGAAGAAAGCTGCGAAGCGACAAAAGAAGGGCTATGATAAAAACGTAAAGCCAATAGGATTCAAAGATGGAGACTTTGTGTGGTTCTGGTATCCACCAGGGATACGAAGGAAGCTAGGACATGGTTGGCAAGGGCCCTACCTAGTACTTCACCGAATCAGTGACCTGCTCTATCGGATACAACGGGGACCACAAGCAAGAAAGAAGGTGATCCACATAGACTACCTGAAGCCGTATCAAACGGAGGAGCCGCCACTGGACTGGAGGAGGGCACATTCAGAGGCGCCATCAAGGTCGACGGAGGGAGGAAGTGCCGAACCAGCAGAACAAGTGGAGGACAACGAATACGTAATATGGGAGGAAATTGCTCCGAATGAGGATGAGGAAGCCGACGGAGGAGAGAACGAGGAAGTACCAACGACGGCAAGCCCTCCAGTGAGGAGGGGAGGAAGAGTCAGGAAGCCGCCTCAACGGCTAGACTTATAAGCGGAGGGCCCCAGTAAGGAAAGTATGGTACAAACAGAACACAGGCAAGAACGTTTTCTCTTTCCAGATGGACATACTGGAGATCCGGGTAGATCCCCGAGAAATGATCTCGGAAGACGAAGGCAGAGCCACACCAAGGCCGGGCCGGTCGTCACGAGCACGCCACCGCACACCCCAGTGCCCCAATGCCGGTACCAAACCGACGATCCCGGTCGGATGTGCCGGCATCAACAAGAGAGGCACGGCGGGATCCACTCCTCCCGGGTGGACGAGATACCACGACGCCCAGGGTGTAACCGCGACCGAGAGAGGAAGCAGGCGCAGGAGCAGCGACGCCGGCAAGCCAGGGCACACTGGTCGCCTTGGCGCCGCCACATTGAAAAGCATCCGGAGGATGTGGAGGTGCTGAGCCTCCCATATGCTTGGGAGGGGCAGCCGATAGTCAGCCCGGGGTGCCTGCTGGGTGTTGTAACACCCGTACAACAAACCCCACGGCAGCAAGGACACGAGCCGCTGCAAGAAAGGCGGATAAGGAGCGACCAACGGCTAGCTGAGAGAAGGGGGAAGATAAAGACAGATATGCGAGCAATTGAGGAGGAGGAGAACTACCAGCGGCAGCTGGACCAGGAGGAACGATGCGAGAGGGGAAGAGTGAGAGAAGGAGAGGCTGAGGGAGAGAGGGAAATAATAAAGCAGTTAAGCCAAAGCTTGGAGGAAGCAAAGGAGGAAATAGCGCGACTAAGCCGGAGGGTGGAGGAGCTAGAGGAAGGGGAAAAGGTAAAACAGTTGCGCGAAGATTTGACCCTCAGCCCATCAAATAGTGACAGCGAATGGGAAGCAGAATAGCTGGCCGTGAAGATTAAAAATAGATAGGCCTATGGGCATAGATATAGCGAGGGAGAGAAGTCCCATATATACATAGTACATATACCGATATCCAGTATCTATATAGTAGTCAGGGAACTGTGTATAACCAAGGCAATATATATATATTTTTTTTGTATATACATATTTTGGATATTAGATTGTTAAAATAGAGACGATTCAATTATTAGGCATGATATATGTAGTCTCATGAATATTGCGAAAGACGATTATACGGGTG
>NW_014580026.1:26075-26712 GCF_000485595.1 Priapulus caudatus | reverse complement strand
GAGAGAGAGAGAGAGAGAGAGAGAGAGAGAGAGAGAGAGAGAGAACGAGCGAGTGAAGCGCTGGGTATATCCTGGTGTATATGTGTATAATTGAGCTGCTTGTCGTTTCTGCTCGTCGCTCGTGCTGTACGCTGTCTTCTTTAACACTTACTTGTAAATGTCCTCTGGTCCGTTTATCGTCTGCAGCGTAATTACACATGTGTACCTCACGCGTACACGCGTATACATGACGTCACGCGCTCCCTCCCTCACACACACACACTCTCGCTGTCTCTCTGTCTCTGTCTCTCTCTCTNAACTACACACAACTACACACAACTATACATATACATTCACGTCCTGTATTCGATATACTGCCTCAGTCAGCAGTAGTTTTATCTTAAGATTCGGATATTGGTCCTCTACCGACAGTTACGGCATCAGGTATGGCTGTCCGTGTCAAAGTGGATAGTGTTATTTTATAGCAGATGGCGACAGGCGAATATTGCTGAAAGCGTCGGTAACAGGTGAATATGTGTGGATTCATCTTAAATAATGAAATTACTCTCGACATTGTCATGAAGTCTGATGGATTTATTTCACGATTACAGCTTCAGTAACATCCCCGGCTATCCGTCAGCGTCTTCTCCCATATCCC
>NW_014580026.1:22183-23925 GCF_000485595.1 Priapulus caudatus | reverse complement strand
TCTCTCTCTCTCTCTCTCTCTCTCTCTCTCTCTCTCTCGACATTCAAGTCCCTCTCCGCATAAAGGCACTCCAGTGTTATCCCGCCCGTCGGGCGCGCGCGGGGGGCGCGTATAGGCGGCGCATTGTCGCGTCTGCCGGAGCGCGCTCCGTCAGTGAGCTATTGTAGGGCCGACGTGCATGCGCCCCATGCTAGCGCGCTCCCCGGTCGCTAGTTGCTGCCACTCTTTTACCGGCAAAGTGGCAGTCGGTGCAGGTTACGACGAGGTGCAGGTGTAGGTGTAGGGGTGGTGTAGGTGTAGGTCGACGTGGTGTAGGTGTAGGTGTAGGTGTAGGTGTAGGTGTATGTGTAGGTGTATGTGTAGGTGTAGGTGTAGGTGTAGGTGTAGGTGTAGGTGTAGGTCGACGTGGTGCGCGTGTGTCTGTGCCTACACACGTCGGCTGCTTGTGCAGAGCGTACTCTTACACGCCGCGCAGTGTGGTGGTGGCGGTGGTGGTGGTGGTGGAGGGAATGCTTGTGGCGTCAGTAGCGGTGACGGCAGCAGAGGTGCTGTTGTTGTTGTTGTTGTTGTTGTTGTTATTGTTATTGCTGCTGCTGTTGGTGGTAGCGGTGGTGGTGGCGGCGGCGGCGGCGGTGCATGGTGTTGATGGTGGTGGTGATGGGGATGTCGGGGGCGATGACGGCGATGGTGGCGATGGCGGTGGTGGCGGCGGTGGGTCTGAGTGCCTGATAAGCACTCTTCGTGTCACGGTGCGCTACGGTGTCCGTGCGTGCGTGCGTGCGTGCGTGCGTGCGTGCGTGCGTGCGACCAACTAGCGTTAGGTCAAGTTTGTCTCCTTTCCCGCAACACAATGGCGGTCATTTTAAGTTTGTGAACTCGAGACTGGTGAATATCACATGGGCTTACCATTGATTTTTCAGTCCTAAGGATAACCAAATGTTTTCTGTTAGCTAGGCAACCTTAAAGGCACAATAAATGCCCCAAATCTTATAAAACCGAATTTTCCTGAGCACATAAACGGCCACTGGTCTGTCATCGCAATCCTCAAACAGCTGAAACAGCCGAATGTCGATACGAAATGTTTTTGTCACGTGTCGTTAAAAACATTATCTAGGGCTGTGATTGGCTGTTTATGAAGTGTCGCGTGACGATGTCGCTGGAAATTTGAAAATATCCTAAATATTCTTGTCGTTACGGTTGTCACCGGACGTTATCGTATCTCGTGCGTGTACTCATTGCAAACAGTCTCTAATTTTCGAATCTGTCTCCAATTATCTCAACTGTCGTTAGCTGGTACGGTACTACGGTTGGCCGTTGTCGCTCTAACATTTATGTGTGTGTTGACCTAGTATGTGCGTTGATTGTGAGTCGTTAACTTTGTATTTTACGCTAGATCTGCGTTGTGAAGGGAAGGGGATTAGGAGGAGAGGGGTAGCAGAGCGGAGGAGGAGGGGGAAGGAGAAGGTGGATGAGGGACAGGGAAGAAGGAGGAGGAGGAAGAGGAGGAGAATGAGCACAGGAGGAAATGGAAAGGAACGGGAGAGGAAGGAGTTTCACCGGAGCGGGCATCAGTGAGTCACTGACGGCAAACTACTACACGCCTACTCACAACAACACAACTACACACAACTACTCACAACAACACAACTACACACAACTACTCACAACTACACACAACTACTCACAACAACACAACTACACACAACTACTCACAACTACTCAACTACACACAACTACTCACA
>NW_014580026.1:17747-19660 GCF_000485595.1 Priapulus caudatus | reverse complement strand
AGAGCGGCCGGGGGGAGAGTCTGTGAGGTGTGTGTATGGTGTGTGCGGTGTGCGTGTATGGTGAGAGGTGACATGTGGACGTGCAGTGTGTGCCACGTGTCGGGTTGCGTGCCGTGCTTCGTGCGTTGCGTGCGTGCGCCCGTGGCTGTCTGTAAGTGTTCTACGGCCGCCGCCGCCGCCGCCGCCGCCACGGTCGCCGCCACCGCTGTCTTCGGCAGCCGGTGTATCAGCACGGCGGATCTGACGCTGTTTATTTTTGTAACAGACACGAAAATCGGGCGCCGAAAAAAAGAGAATGTTAATCGTCAGTTACACAGAGCAGATGAAGATTGTATGCAGCGAGCCGCCATCGCCGCTCCCCCACCGGTCACCCTGACCCCCGGTCAGCGGTCAGCGGGCCGAGCGGTCACTGCCGGCAGGCTGTAGCTGTGGTCAACGGTCATTTGGTCATTGGCTGTAGTCATTGGCTATAGTCAGTGGTTATTTGGTCATTGGCTGCTGTCATTGACTGTAGTCATTGGTCATTGGCTGCAGTCATTGCCTGCAGTCATTGGCTGTGGTCATTGGCTGCAGTCATTGGCTGCAGTCATTGGCTGTGGTCATTGGCTGCAGTCATTGGTTGTGGTCATTGGCTGTAGTCAGCATTATTGGCTGCAGTCATTGGCTATAGTCAGTGATTATTGGCTGCAGTCATTGGCTGTAGTCAGCGTTCATTGGCCGGAGTCAATGGCTAAATTCAATGGTCGTCGGCTGCAGTTTGCCATGAAACTGACTTTGCCTTTGCCGTCCTTTCGCTACTTTCTCGCCTTTGCATTAATTCGTAACCGACGTGTCTCTAAGACTAAGTGCGTGTGATTAATTAGTAATCGTGTAATTAGTAACAAGCTTGTTGTGTGTTTCAGTCGGCGGCCGGTTGAGCCGAGAGTTGCAGTACGTGAAGGAGCAGGTCGGGGAGGGCGCAGGATCAACGAGTCAGATATTAATACAGACACCAAAGAGGCAAGGAGCCGACATACTCACACAGGAGGCACTTCTGGTGAGTCGACACGTCGCCGCTGTTTGCTCTGCGCATGCGTCGTGACCATCGCTTGCCCTTACTCTATATGTAACAGATTTCTCCGTGGTAGTGAGCCCCTTAGCTGACGTAAGGAGCGAGCTCGACAGACGGGCCGTCGCGCGGGAGTCGCAGCAAGGCTTAATAGCTTGTGACAGGTGCGCGCCTCGAAACTTGTTTAGCCGAAATTTGGGGGGCGCTTCGGACGGTAGCAATACGTGTGTGTGTGGGGGGGGGGCGGCGACGTTGAGGGGCGTAGACAGCTGCGTGTGCTGTTCATTGATGCTGCTGCTGCTGCTGATGATGATGAAGATGATGATGATGATGATGATGAAGATGATGGTGTTGATGATGATGATGATGATGAAGAAGATGATGAAGATGATGGTGTTGATGATGATGATGATGATGATGATGATGATGATGCCACTAATAATGAATATGAATATGACGACGACGACGACGACGATGATGATGATGATGATGATGATGACATCGCTGCCCGCTGATGATGAATGTAATGATTCTACTGCTACTGGCGCTGCTACTGCATGATGCCGCCGCTGCTGCTACTGCTACTATTGCTGCTTATGCTACTACTACTGCCTCTGCTACTGCAGCTACTAGTACTAGTACTACTACTACTACTACTGCTGCTGCTGCTGCCGCTGATGCGTCACGAATTGGGTCATAGCCAGATCGCCCCCGCACACCGTGAAACCACAATGCCCCGGCTGACGTACGAAGAAAGCTCATTGAGGCGCCGCGTTTTTTCTCGTTCGCCTGGTCCGTAATTTCGGGGCCGAATTGGGGCAATTAGAGAGAGAGAGAGAGAGAGAGAGAGAGAGAGAGAGAGAGA
>NW_014580026.1:9382-14111 GCF_000485595.1 Priapulus caudatus | reverse complement strand
CAACGTCTGCCCTGCTACCAACGTCTGTCCTGCTACCAACGTCTGTGTTGATACCAACGTGCGTCCTGCTACCAACGTCCGTCCTGCTACCAACGTCTGCTCTGCTACCAACGTCTGCCCTGCTACCAACGTCTGTCCTGCTACCAACGTCTGCCCTGCTACCAACGTCTGTCCTGCTACCAACGTCTGCCCTGCTACCAACGTCTGTCCTGCTACCAACGTCCGTCCTGCTACCAACGTCTGTCCTGCTACCAACGTCTGTCCTGCTACCAACGTCTGCCCTGCTACCAACGTCTGTCCTGCTACCAACGTCTGTCCTGCTACCAACGTCTGTGTTGATACCAACGTCTGTCCTGCTACCAACGTCTTTATTGATACCAATGTCTGTTCTGATACCAACGTCTGTTCTGATAGCCATGCTCAGCATCATTTGGCTGTATGTTCCCCCCTAGCATCACGTTACCCACTACTAATCGGTCATGTGTTTTTTTTTTGCATACGCAGGTGCACTTAAAGGCAGCAATGGTAGCTACTCAGGTAAAGGTGGACATGTACGATATGTAAGTACCGCGGCGACGCTCTCTCACTCTCGTCTTAGTTATACTCGTGCTTGGTCGCGCCAGCCATTCGTAGCTCGATCCACGCAATCGTCGGCTGCGCGTGCAGACTGAGTGCGGAAAGAGTTGCGTTTAATTAGTGACGATGGCGTGTGTATCTGGTTGTAAATGATGCTGGGCTGGGCGTTTCCTGTCTGAGACGTAAAAAGTTGCTTTACATCTCCATAACTGACACGCGGCTAGAGAGCGACAGCGAGCGAGGGAGAGAGGGGGAGATAGAGAAAGAGAGGGGAGAAGAAGCGATAGAATGAGGAAGAGGAAGAGAGAGAGAGCAAGAAAGAGAGGAAGAAAGAGAGTGAGAGCGTTAAAGAGAGAGGGAGGTAGAGAAAGAAAGAGAGAGAGAGAGAGAGAAAAGAGAAAAGAGAGAAAAGAAAGAGAGCGAGAGGGCCAGAGAGGGGGATGTGTGAGGAGGTGTGCGCGTAAGACTGATGGAAGTAGAGAGAGCGGCTAGCATTATTAGTGCGGCTAGCATAATTAGTGAGTATAGGGAATGGATGGGGAGTTGTTGGCCGAGTAATTAAAACGCATAAACGGAGACTGATGCAGCATCAGAGGTAGAGGTTGATGGAGAGAGAGAGAGAGAGAGACAGAGAGAGAGAGAGACAGAGAGAGAGAGAGAGACAGAGAGAGAGAGAGAGAGAGAGAGAGAGAGAGAGAGATCAATCCGATATTACAATCATTACCAGCGAGCGTGAATAACAATAGATTATTATTTAATTAGTATATTATTATATAATCATGATATTATTATATTAACCTTCATAATATATTTCATATTATTATTACGATTGGCCTGTTAATTCGCGTGAAATCTCTCAACAGTACCACTGACCGCTCACCAGGCGTCGTGGCGATCGCGCCAATAATTATCTGTGAGAGGAAGCCCCACTGAGCGCGCCCCTGGTTTAAAAATTATTGCATAAGCCTTATAAAGCTAATGATAATGTTATAATATATATAGCTCAGTATACAGGAAGCTGGCGGCGTGACATCTAACAGCTCGCCGATGTGAGGACGCCGTCATAAAGTAGTTCTGTTAGTTGTTACCGACCGTATACTTATTACTACCCCACCGCAGTTCTTATCTACCGCTCGTTTTTCTTCTTCTTCTCTCTCTCTCTCGTCTCCGCTCTCTCTCTCGTCCTCTCGTCTCTCTCTCTCTCTTCTCGGTATTTCTGCTACTCTCTCTCGTCTCTCATCTCTCTCTCTCTTTCTCTTCTCTCTTCTCCTGCCTCTCTCTCTCTCTTCTTCTCTCACCTCTTCTCTCTCTCTCTCTCTCTCTATTTCTCTCTATCTCTCTCGTCTCTCTCTCTATTTCTCTCTACTCTCTCTTCTCTCTTTCTCTCTCTCTCTCTCCTCTCTCGCTCTCTCTCTCTCTCTTTCTCCACACACACACTCTCGCCTCTTTCTCTCTCTCCAACACACCCACACACACACTCTCTCTCTCTCTCTCCTCTCTCTCTCTCTCTCTCTCCCTCTCTCTCTCTCTCTCTCTCTCTCTCTCTCTCTCTTTCTCTCTCTCTTCTTTCTCCTCTCTCCTCTCTCTCTCTCTCTCTTGCTTTCTCTCTCTACCTCTCTCTCTCTCTCTCTCTCTCACACACACACACACTCTTCTTTTCTGCTCTCACACACACATCCCTCTTCTCGGCGCTCTCTCTTTCTCGCTCCAATTCTCTCTCGTCTCGCTCTCTCTCTCCTCACGCACACACTCTCTTCTCTTTCTCATCACACACTCTCTCCATCTCCCCTTCATCTCTCGTTCTTCTTTCCCACGCACTCTCTATCTCTCGTCTCTCTCTCTTACATCTCAATTAACCTCTCTCTCTCTCATCTCTCATCTCTCTCTCTCTCTCTCTCTCTCTCTCTCTCTCTACTCTTACTATCTTCAATTACCTCGTCTCTCTCTCTCTCTTCTCTTCTCTCTCTCTCTCCTCTCTCTCTCTCCCTCTCTCTCTGCTCTTCTCTCTCTCTCTCTCTCCTCTCTTACTATCTTCAATTAACTCTCTCTCTCTCTCTCTCTCTGTCAGAGCTCTCTCTCTCTCTGTCTGTCTGTTACTCTCTCCCCCTATCTTACAGGGCACATCCACATATTCGCTTTCGTTTCCACTCGTAGCCAACATCCTTCGACCTCTTGGCATAGCGTTTACTCTGCAGCAGGCAGCAGCCAGCAGCCAGCAGCAGCAGCAGCAGCAGCAGCAGCCAGCCAGCTGGTAGGGTTAAGGCGGTGAATAGCGGGCCAGCAGGCAGGCAGCGCAGGCAGGCCACGCAGGGCAGACATGCACGGCAGGCATCTAGTCAGCAGGCAGGCAGGCAGCGCACACACCATAGCTGTGCGCCCCAGCGTGCTTTAACAGCCACAGAATCAGCGACACAGCGACAACTTAAACATCGGCTTGCCAAGTTCCGCCTAGTCACACATTGTGAGCACGTCGCCCAGAAGACTCGCGCAGGAGCAGACGCACCCGGCTAAAACTAGTCTCGTTGCGCCCACGCACGCCGCTGCGGCGCTCTCTCTGTTGCGCACGCACGCACGCTGCGGCTCTCTCTGTGTGAGAGAGAGAAGTTTGGAACCAGAGTAGCGTAAGAGAGGGAAGACACCTAACTCGCCTACCTACAGCGGGGCAACAAGCAGTGCGCGCTGTTATCTTAAAGTAGGGTAAAGGAAGATTGCGGGTAAAAAAGCAGGGAGCGAGAGTGTTGTGAAGGAGGAGCGAAGTAATATTCGGTCACTAGCAACACAGACTCTGCGGAACTTACACGACAACGCACGCACGCAGCACGCAACGCACGCACGCACGCACGCAGCGCACGCACGCATACATACAGGCAATTTACATTGCGCAACCGAACATACGCACGCACGCCACGCCACGCTTACAGGGGCCACGGGCGCACGCCACACGCGCTACACCACACACGGCGCACACAACACACACGCACGTACGCACGCATACAGCGGGCCACAATGCGCACGCATACGCACACACACGCACACACACACACACGCACGTACGCACGCATTACAAGGCACATGCGCCACGCACACTCGCGCACACGCACCCACACACGCACGTACGCACGCATACAGGCCACATGGCCGCACGCACACGCCACACAACGCAGTAATCACGAATCAGTGTGTATCGAGGAATCTACTTGCTCTCATAGACACACATGCTCGGCGGCCCTAAAAGAGGTTTATTACTATTTGAACTTTTGGACAGCATCTCATCCAACTCACTTAACTCTCGTGCAGTCACGTTCGGGGACTCGACAAAAATGAGTTAAACCTTTGGCAAAACGGACCTCAAACGGAGCATGCTGCATCAGTGTGTCTATATCAGTTTATAGTCGCTGACTCAGACGTCAGCCTATGCAGACTGCATAGCTCTGTTTACTCATACATTGCTTTCGCCTTCGCCGCCCCCTCTCTCCCCCTCTCTCCCCCTCTCTATCGTCTGCTCTGTTGCGCACTTCTCCCATCTCTTCCCCCTTCACTCGCCTCTTCTCTCTCTCTCCTGTCTGTCTCTCTCTCTGTGTCTTTCTTTCTCTCTCTCCTCTCTCTCTCTCTCTCTCTCTCTCTCTCCTCTCTCTCTCTAATCTCTCTCTCATCTCTCTCTCTCTCTCTCTCTCTCTCTCTCTCCTCTCTCTCTGTCTGTCTCCTCTCTCTCTCTCTCTCCTCCTGCTCTCTCTCTCCTCCCTCTCATCTCTCTCTCTCTCTCTGTCTGTCTCTCTCTCTCTCTCTGTCTCTCTCTCGTCTCTGTCTCCTCTCCTCTCTTGCTCCATCAACCTCTACCTCATGATGCACGTGCGATCAGTCTCCGTTTATGCTTTTAATTACTCGGCCCAACAACTTCCCCGATCCCCATTCCCTATAACTCACAATTATCTAGCCCGCACTAAAATGTTAGCCGCTCTCTCTACTTCCATCAGTCTTACGCGCACACCTCCTCACACATCCCCTCTGGCCCTCTCGCTCTCTTTCTTAAATTCTCTCGTTTCTCTTTTTTCTCTCTCTCTCTCTTCTTACCTCCCTCTCCTTTACGCTCTCACTCTCTTTCTTCCTCTCTTCTTGCTCTCTCTCTCTTCCTCTTCCTCATTCTAATCTTCGG
>NW_014580026.1:7601-9372 GCF_000485595.1 Priapulus caudatus | reverse complement strand
ATATATAATCTATGATTAATCACTCCTGGTAATATTGTAATATCGGATGTTTATGCTGTTCACGTTTATCTTTTAACAGTATAGGATTATTTTCGAAGATAAAACTATCTTTTGAGTTCGTGAATAATTTTAAAGGCTAAGACCGATTTGTCTTAAGGGGGGTCCTTCTTCTTTTTCTTCTCCCGTTATCAGTCTTTCATCAACTGGCTGATGATTATCACTGTGGCAACGACTGCTGAAATTTCTCGTCATTATTACGATAATTTTGAATTTTAATTGAATTGAATTTAAATGTCATGATTGGTATACTGTTGATTGATTAGTTAGGATGAGGCTGTGAGTGATGAAGTGACCCTTGCTTACTGCTACGATTGTTCGTCTGTAACGTGTTTTGACGCTCTCTCTCTCTCTATTTTTTTGCTCGCAGAACTTGGAAGTTGACGGATATATGCTATGCTCCTCCTGCGCCAGCTTTCGGAGATTACGTGATGGATAATGTAAGTAATAGGAGGGGAAGCTGTGACGGACCGTATGGAAAGCCATCGCCTTCAAAAATCATTTTCAAACATTTCAAATACACAATTTTAAATCATTTAAAACATTTCAAATTAATTAATAAAAATAAAAATAACTTTATATTGTTCGAGAAATTTAAATTCAATAAAAGCTGTGACGGACCGCGTGCGTGCGTGCGTGCGTGCGTGCGGGCGGGAGCAGCCGATCAGCGAGCATGCCTGCCTGCCTGGCTGCTGCTGGCTCGTGTAGCCGTGTAGCTGGTTGGTCGTCGGGGGCGCGTAGCAGGCAGGCAGGCAGGCATGCACGTGCTGACGGTAGCGCACGCACACAGTAGCCTGGCGTCATTGAGAGATTGCGCCGTCCATTGATGAAGGCGGCGAGGTGCGTGTACGTGCGCGCGTGCATGGGCATACGTGCGTGCGTGCGTGCGTGCGTGCGTGCGTGCGTGCGTGCGTGTGTGTACATGTGCGCGCGCGATTGTGGGCGTGCATGCGTGCCTGCGTGCTTGCACATGCACATGTGTGTGCGTGCGTACATGCGTGCGTACATGGGTGCGTGCGTGCGTGTGTGCGCGTGCGTACCTGTCGGTGTGTACGAGAGCACGGCACCACACATATAGGTGTTTATCTTAATCCTGGCGCGTGCAAAATGTTGCACTATGCAACGTTGCAAAATGTTCTGAATGCGCACCACTCCCGGGAAGTAATGGCTTTCAGATGCACATTTCTTATGCTGGGTTTACAACTTTACACTAACGAGTAACGACTTTATGCAAGCACGTTGGCGTTTTTCTTCTTTCTACCTTTCCTTTCTTACTCGCACAAATATCCGCGTGCAAATCGCATGTATAGTGGGCGAGCATCGCAACAACACCGCTCCATTTCGTACAACATTTTGCGGCCGCTGATTGTTGCATGCAACACGCGTACGCGTGCTTGGCGCCCTTACGCCGCGCGCGCTCGCGTGCGGTTTTTTTACGCGCGCTAAAAGTTTCAGCGTGCTTGTGTTTTTCTCGCCGGCAGATATTGGAGAAGCTGTTTCCGTGTGTGATGGTCGGTCCACTCGACTGCTTCTGGGAGGGGTCGAAGCTCCTCGGGCCCTGGCAGCGCGTCGTCATACCGTGAGTACAGCGCCACCTTGCGGCGGCCTTCGCTTGTCTTCTCTATTGGTGTGAGCTAGAATGTTCGTGTGTGTGTGTGTGTGTGTGTATGTGTGTGTGTGTGTGTGTGTGTGTGTGTGTGTGTGTGTGTGTGTG
>NW_014580026.1:6839-7591 GCF_000485595.1 Priapulus caudatus | reverse complement strand
AGGCAGGCAGGCGGGCGGGCAGGCAGGCGGTCAGGCAGGCAGGCGGGCGGGCAGGCAGGCGGTCAGGCAGGCATGCAGGCATGCAGGCAGGCAGGCAGGCAGGCAGGGCAGGCAGGCGGACGGGCAGGCGGGCGGGCAGGCAGGCATGCAGGCAGGCAGGCAGGCAGGCGGGCGAGCAGGCAGGCGGTCAGGCAGGCATGCAGGCATGCAGGCAGGCAGGCAGGCAGGCAGGACAGGCGGGCGGGCATGCTCGGTGCAGGTTGCGGGCACATGCGTGCTAGCGTGCACATGCATACGTAGCGGCACTGGTTTACACTGCTCGCCCGTATCTGTATATGTTAGCGGTCGACAGCGGGTGGTTTATGAGCTGCTAGAAAGCTGGCCGCCCTGGCACGCCGTGTAAACGGTGCGCGGCCGCCGCGTAAACACGCACCACAGCGGCCAGCGCAGCCTCTCCTACGACATAAACACATAACCTCCCTTGTGTAACACTCACAGAGAGTAGGACCTCCTCCTGTAACACTCACAGAGAGTAAGATTTTTTTGTAACACTCACAGACAGTAAGACCTCCCTTTGTAACACTCACAGAGAGTAAGACCTCCCCCTGTAACACTCACAGAGAGTAAGACCTCCCCTGTAACACTCACAGAGAGTAACACCTCCCCCTGTAACACTCACAGAGAGTAAGACCTCCCCCTGTAACACTCACAGAGAGTAAGACCTCCCCCTGTAACACTCACAGAGAGTAAGA
>NW_014580026.1:4893-5716 GCF_000485595.1 Priapulus caudatus | reverse complement strand
TCCCCCTGTAACACTCACAGAGAGTAAGACCTCCCCCTGTAACACTCACAGAGAGTAAGACCTCATTGTAACACTAACAGACAGTAACACCTCATTGTAACACTCACAGACAGCAACACCCATGTACCACACATGGGCAGGTTACAGAAAGACATTCGCTGTATAAGATGGGCAAAAGACTTGTTTACTTCTACAATTGCAGAAGAGGAATATAGGCTCCCTCTAGCGGTTGCCAGACCAAGCACTGCCCAGAATGGCAGTCGTTGGCATGGCAACGGGAGTTGAAATATCAACCAATGCCCTGTATAGTAGTCGTTGTCAGGCCAACAGTACGCATGGCAACGGGAGTTGAAAGGTCAACCAATGCCCTGTATAGTAGACGTTGTCAGGCCAACAATACGCATGGCAACGGGAGTTGATATGCCAACCAATGCCCTGTATAGGAGACGTTGTCAGGCCAACAGTACGCATGGCAACGGGAGTTGAAAGGTCAACCAATGCCCTGTATAGGAGACGTTGTCAGGGCAACAGTACGCGTGGCAACGGGAGTTGATATGCCAACCAATGCTCTTAATTTCTGCCAACGCCAAGAGCGCAGTGTGTCACACAGGAGACGTTGCTATAGGCAGTCGTGTACGTGGACGTTGCCGTGCACCTACAGTGTCGCTGCCAGCTGCTGCTGCCGCATGTAACAAGTGTTGGTGCGCATTGTGGAGGACGATCGTTGAGGCAGCTGTAGCCAGCCGCCGAAGATGCAACACTCGCGCGCCAGATAACATCAGCATCTCTCTCCGCATTCCTCCGCCGGTCTGTCAGTGGGAGA
>NW_014580026.1:3372-3847 GCF_000485595.1 Priapulus caudatus | reverse complement strand
CACTGTTACAGGCGTACGGTTATGTAGCTAGCTTACACTGTTACGAGCGTACGGTTATGTAGCTAGCTTACACTGTTACAGGCGTACGGTTATGTAGCTAGCTTACACTGTTACAGGCGGACGTACAGTTATGTAGCTAGCTTACACTGTTACAGGCAAGCGTAAGGTTATGTAGCTAGCCTACACTGTTACAGGCGTACGGTTATGTAGCTAGCTTACACTGTTACAGGCGGGCGTACAGTTATGTAGCTAACTTACACTGTTACAGGCGGGCGTACGGTTATGTAGCTAGCTTACACTGTTACAGGCGTGCGTACGGTTATGTAGCTAGCCTACACTGTTACAGGCGGGCGTACGGTTATGTAGCTAGCTTACACTGTTACAGGCGGGCGTACGGTTATGTAGCTAGCCTACACTGTTACAGGCGGGCGTACGGTTATGTAGCTAGCTTATACTGTTACAGGCGGACGTACGG
>NW_014580026.1:0-1841 GCF_000485595.1 Priapulus caudatus | reverse complement strand
ATGCTACAGGGATGCTACAGGGATGCTACAGGGATGCTACAGGGATGCTACAGGGATGCTACAGGGATGCTACAGGGATGCTACAGGGATGCTACAGGGATGCTACATGGATGCTACAGGGATGCTACAGGGATGCTACAGGGATGCTACAGGGATGCTAGCAGGGATGCTGCAGGGATGCTAGCAGGGATGCTAGCAGGGATGCTGCAGGGATGCTACAGGGATGCTGCAGGGATGCTGCAGGGATGCTGCAGGGATGCGTCAAGGATGCGGTGCCGGTGATGATGAAGCCATGTGCTCAAGATGAGGAAGCTGCGTCGTTCACGAAGGCTGTTAGCGGCCGAGTGCCCCCGCGCGCGCGACTTTCCTTTAATGAAAGCCAACTTTTTGAGCGTTGCCGCGTTGATATATTGAGTGATATATACTGACGACGGCGGCGGCGGCGGCAGCAGCGGCGGCGGCGGGGCTGAGATATCTTCCCTCAACTCTCCGCGTAGGAATCAGGAAGCCATGCCGGCAGCAGAGGAGCGGCGCAGGCACCATCCTTCCATCATCGCTGGCGGGGCCGCGTGTGCGTGTCGCGTGAGGCTAGATAGATGGCAGTAGCAACAGTGCGCTCTAGAGTGTGGCTATGATTGCCATCAGCGCACCATCACATACACGCACGCGCACGCACGCACGCACACGCATGCACGCACGTACATGCATGCACATACGCACACGCACATACACACACACCTACACGCACCCACCCACCCACACACGCGCACACACGCACGCGCACACCCACATACCCACACGTGCGCACGCGTTTACCCACCCACGCACGCACGCACGGACGCACGCACGCACCAACACACACACGTACGCACGCACGCATTAGCCGTTATCGGTGCGATCAGTGTTCAGCCAGCGCGTTTACTCTCGCCAATAAACATTCCTGCATTACCACTCCACCACTGCTGCTGCTGACCGCCGGCCGCTGGCGGCTCGACCGCGGCGACCACCGGAGTGGACACTTGAGTGTCCGGACAGTGGCTCAGGAGGGCGAAACGGTTATGGCCGGTTTTACGGGACGCAGGTGTGCCGGCCGTTGCAACACATGTGACGTGTGTGCGCGTGAGAGAGAAGGAGAGGGAATGTGTGCGTGTGTGTGAAAGAGAGAGAATCACAGAGAGATAGAGGGAGAATGAGAGAGAGAGAGAGAGAGAGAATGGGAGAGGGATAGATAGAGAATGAGCCACTCGAGATTCCCCTGTTGTTGTAGACCGCCGCGGCTGCCTTCATATCTTCCTTTCTCTTCAATTGCGTATCAGTGGCGGCACCTGTGTGTGTGTGCGTGCGTGCGTGCGTGCGTGCGTGTGTGTGTGTTGTGTGTGTGTGTGTGTGTGTGTGTGCGTGTGTGTGTGTTGTGATGTGTATGTGTGTGTGTGTGTGTGTGTGTGTCTCGTGTCGTGTGTCGTGGTGTGTGTGTGGTGTGTGTGTGTGCGCGCGCGCGCGCGTTGTTGTGTGTGTGCATTGTGTGTGTGCATGCGTGCCATGTATGCGTCGTGCGTGCACTGTGTGCCTGTTGGTGCATGTGTGCGCCGTGCATCGCGTGAGTGATGCGTTGCTTGCGTGGTGGAGTCGTTGTGGTTCCATCTACAGCGGGGGAATTGTGAAATGTAGATGTTTTTGTGGGGCAGGAATGATTACAGGATCGACGAATGCTCTGCTATTAATGCTACTGCAGCTGCGTACGCTACTGTTGCTACTGCAGCTACTGCTACTGCATGGCTTCCACTGATGCTACTTTGAATGTTTTGCTGCTGCTACTGCCTACTGCACGCTACTGCTAACTG
>NW_014580025.1:20457-21830 GCF_000485595.1 Priapulus caudatus | reverse complement strand
TTCCGATATATCGAATCGTACCCAGGGTACCCTCCGATAGTACCCTGGGGGACATAGACCCTATGAGCCCAAGCTAGGTCACACCCCATGGCTAGCTATAGCCCTGGACGTTTATTCCTTACGGACTGTCCAGTATAGAAGTAGAAGTAGAGTTTTGGTATTTACCTCTGCTCTATGAGTATGAGTGAACCCATTTGTTCTCTACATTTGATTTGAACACTGACTGAGGCTGATCACGCGTCTAAGGACTCGCTTAAGTTTCGATTCTTGGTTCTCTCATTACATATTGGATTTCTAATCCTCCTTCCCTAGTTTGCTGCTAAAAATATAAACTTTCTACTGCAATCTCCAGTGTTAATCTGTAGACTGTAGATTTGATCGATCTGAAATCAAAACTTTCCTTCACTGTACAATATCTCTTCGTCGTTAAGGAGTGTCATAACCTCATAAGATCATTCTAGTCATAATGATTAGTCTTCAAAGTCTAAGCGACTATATCATAGACTGAGAGAGACATCCTTGATTAAACAGTAGCCACAAGTTACCTTCTCGCTTCTCACTACATGGCGAGAAGCAGTGAAACAGTCGTAGAGCCTGGCCAGGCTAATCAAATAGGAGTTCTATACAGTCGACCTCGCCTAAGTCGACATTGCACAAGTCGAAAAATCGGCCAACTCCACAAAAGTCCCAATCTTTCCTTTAGTTTTTACTTTAATAAATCTTCGACTAAGCCGAAATTCACAAGTCGAATTTTGGCTATATCGAAGAAGAATTCTATAGTCTCAATGGTTTCAAACCTGCGTTAATATCATCACACAAGTCGAAGTCGGAGGCTCTTTGTTTTTACAAAGAGCTTCAAACACATGACCATGGAAATGTACAACGTTTTTGTAGAAAAAAAAGCATTCCTGAAGATTAACGCATAATGAGAAAGTATGCTCATTTTACTGATAAAGGCAGTCCCTTGGGTGCACTCCATCCTCTCGATGTTTGGCTTTCCGCCAACTGCACTCCTGGACCACAAAGATAGAATAGAAACATGCAGGTCTATACTTTAAGTAGAACAAAATTTGACTTCCACGGAAGTCGAAATCCACGGAAGTCGAAGCTTTTCCTCCAGTCCCGTTGGATTCGACTTAGGCGAGGTCGACTGTACGATGATAATAAGTTATTTATTATGAGGTTATTATGAACATTCGGGCCAGCATTTTGCCGATTACAGCCACTTGGTCCAATGACCATTCCGAAAAGTAAATAAAAATATGTTCTACTAAACTCCAAAAATACATGTATATATGTATCAGCAGATAATTATACTTGGACGCTGTTTCACTGTTGCCCTGCAACACAACAGTGTCTCCATACCAACACAC
>NW_014580025.1:8423-17528 GCF_000485595.1 Priapulus caudatus | reverse complement strand
TGTGAATAATGATAGAATATAATCTATTATTATTCATCCCTGATAATAATATTTTATTATAACTATTATTATATGCAACCCAGTGCGAGCATCAGTCGTGACAGTCAATTTTAAAATATTACATAATCTCGGCCCACAGTATATGACAGAAGGTTTCATGTTAACGTCAGAAGGCCATAGTTTCAATACAAGGGAAGGTGAGATGTCTATTTTTAAACCGAGGGTGGGAAGCAGTGGGAAAAACTCGATCTTTTACTTATACTGCAATTGAAGCTTGGAACTCTCTACCACAGCAAGTTAGGACAAATTCTGTTTATTCCAGTTTTAAGTATAGTGTTAAGAAATGTCTGATGGAAAAGGTAGAAACATTAGAGGCAGCTAGAGGAGTATGATTTTCGCTAAAAGAATTCGTTTGAAATTAGGCATAAGAAAAGTTTGTATCGTCTTAGAGAATGTACCATTGTATGACCGGTTAAGACTACAAATTTGTATTTCAATAGTTAGTGCTGATAGTATTAGTAGTGTAATTGTTAGATTCAAGGCATAGCAGAACAAGGACCACATGCAATGTAAATAAGTGTGCGAGTCATGCTTTTTGTGTATATATCCTTGGTAGTTATCCAATTTTATTAATTCAGAATTTTATTGTAAACGTATGCTATGCATTGTATCAAGAGTAGATAATAGAGCCTAATAGGTCTCTATTATCTACTCTTGATTGTATATGATGGATAATTGCCTAAATAAATAAATAAAATAAAATAAAAATATGCGAGACAACCCCATATCTCTCCTGCAGATCTTATTAGAAGCAAATCGTGATGGCATGAATTGTTCAAACACACAGTTAACAGAAGTGACGAAGTCGAAGGTACGTCAGACTTGAACCACTGTGCTTGAACCCCAAACCGTTCAGTGTATGTATGTACTGCTATCATTGGAAAGTTCCACTACATGACACAAACATGGCGCCTAGTACCGACCAATATACTAGCGGATCAGTTGCATCTCATCTAACCGGTTTCGACTGAGCTTGCGGTCCGTGTACATCAAACTTGCTGTAACAGTGTAAGTATATTTAAATATTTACAAGAATTATTATACAATTTATCACCCAAGTAGGGGTATATACAACACTGTCTACTACCGATAACAAGTTTATACGTTACGTACGTCAATTGCAAGTTACCTGCGTGTTTATGTCTTGTTATTTCAATTAAAATCTACAGATTAGTCTGACATTAGAGCCACAGGCACTTGAAGCGTTTCAATAAAATAATATAATTATAATGCTAACTAACTACGAAATCTATTTACTACCAAATTCTTAATGTTTCTATACTCTTTTTCACCTATTATTGCCGACAGTTCCCTGTCAATTCCGTCCAAATCCTACGTGCAACCATATACGCTGCCGGCGACATTGGTCTCACGGCTCCACTGTCGCACGCTTACACTAATATATATAGCAGGTAGGAAAGCGGGATTGCCCCGTAATGTGAATGGCTGTCAGAATCAGGAAACACCTACCGGCACTCTTCGTGACCTCATTCTTGCGCCGCAACGCTGCAACGTTTTTGCAACGTTTCATTGGCGAGGCTCGTACAGGAGTTGGAAAGCAATGTGCCGCCTGCGCGCCGCCTATAGTCCATAGACTGGCACTCGCTCCCACCTCTCGGCTTAGCTTAGTCATTCGATGGGTAATCGAGGTGGGAGCGAGTCCCAGTCTATATAGCCCTGATTCTGACAGCCATTTACATTACGGGGCAAGGTTCGCGAACGCGAGAATTTTGTCGTTCTTTATGTGATTTCGCATGACACAGCTCGGTTACGAACAGAGACAGTATGTTTTTATAACAAGTGAACCCTGTTCTTGACATAGAAACAAAGATGGCAGCTGTTGGATATGTATTCGTGCTGTGAAAGTGAAATCCAGCGAGCGTCGAGCGAATTTTGCGATCTCGCTTTCTTACCTGCTATATATATTAGTGTAAACGTGCAACAGTGGAGCCGCGAGAGCAATGGCGCCAGCAGCGTTGCACGTAGGATTTGACAGGAAACTGTCGGCAATAGAGAAATAGTGAAAGAGAGTATAGAGCCAATCAGAATTTGGTAGTAAATAGATTTCGTATTTAGTTAGCATTATATTTTACTGAAACGCTTCAAAGGCCTGTGATTAGAGCCATTCGGCTAAAAGGCTAACGGCTACCTGGGCTCATAGTAATAGGGTCTATGTCCCCCAGGGTACTGCCGGAACGGACCCTGGGTACGGTCCAGTATATCGGAACGTACCCTGGGTACGGTCCAGTATACCGGAACGTACCCTGGTACTTTCTAGTATCTAATATGCCGAACCGTACCTCGCCTACTCCACTAACGAGTCTAGGGAGTTGCCTACGCCTACTCCCTAACCATAACCCTAAACCTAACCCTAACCATATCAGATAGTTACCAGGGTACGTTCCGATATATCGAATTGTACCCAGGGTACCCTCCGATAGTACCCTGGCAGACATAGACCCTAGATGAGCCCAAGCTAGGTCACACCCCATGGCTATAGCTATAGCCCTGGACGTTTATTTCTTACGGACTGTCCAGTATAGAAGTAGAAGTAGAGTTTTGGTATTTACCTCTGCTCTATGAGTGAACCCATTCGTTCTCTACATTTGATTTGAACATTGACTGAGGCTGATCACGCGTCTAAGGACTCGCTCAAGTTTAGATTCTTGTTTCTCTCATTCCATATTGGATTTCTGATCCTCCTTCCCTAGTTTGCTGCGAAAAATATAAACTTTCTACTGCAATCTCCAGTGTTAATCTGTAGACTGTAGATTTAATCGATCTGAATTTGAAACTTTCCTTTACTGTACAATATCTCTTTGTCGTTAAAGAGTGTCATAACATCACAACCTCATTCTAGTCATAATGATTAGTCTTCAAAGTCTAAGGGACTATATCATAGACTGAGAGAGACATCCTTGATTAAACAGTAGCCACAAGTTACCTTCTCGCTTCTCACTACATGGTGAGAAGCAGTGAAACAGTCGTAGAGCCAGGCCAGGCTAATCAAATAGGAGTTCTATACAGTCAACCTCGCCTAAGTCGACATTGCACAAGTCGAAAAATCGGCCAAGTCGAGGCTCCACAAAAGTCCCAATCTTTCCTTTAGTTTTTACTTTAATAAATCTTCGACTAAGCCGAAATTCACAAGTCGAATTTAGGCTATATCGAAGAAGAATTCTAGTCTCAATGGTTTCAAACCTGCGTTAGTATCATCACACAAGTCGAAGTCAGAGTCGGAGGCTCTTTGTTTTTACAAAGAGCTTCAAACACATGGCCATGGAAATGTACAACGTTTTTGTAGAAAAAAATAGCATTCCTGAAGATTAGCGCACAATGAGAAAGTACGCTCATTTTACTGATAAAGGCAGTCCCTTGGGTCCACTCCATCCTCTCGATGTTTGGCTTTCCGCCAACTGCACTCCTGGACCACAAAGATAGAATAGAAACATGCAGATACTTTAAGTAGAACAAAATTTGACTTCCACGGAAGTCGAAATCCACGGAAGTCGAAGCTTTTCCTCCAGTCTAGTTGGATTCGACTTAGGCGAGGTTGACTGTACGAGGATAATAAGTTATTCATTATGAGGTTATTATGAACATTCGGGCCAGCATTTTGCCGATTACAGCCACTTGGACCAATGACCATTCCAAAAAGTAAATAAAAATATGTTCTACTAAACTCCAAAAATAAATGTATATGTATCAGCAGATAATTATACTTGGACACTGTTTCACTGTTGCCCTGCAACACAACAGTGTCTCCATACTTACACACCACCGTGCACAGATACGCAAGATACGAGATATGCACGAGATAGCATGCAGCAGCCAGGAAAGTGATATAGCGGCGAAATTGCACACCGCTCACTGTGTTTCAATTGCAGCAGAAATACACAGCTAAGCAAGTGCTTTAAAATCCAGATAAATGTTTGTAGCCCACTATTAATTTTGAAACTCGGAGTAACAGCTAAAAGTGATGTCTTGTCTTTAATTTATCTACAGACTACAATTTATTACTCTCTGCAACTTAATGCATCGAGCACTCTACCGACCGCATAGACTCAAGCATCCAGACTTATAACCCGCTCCTGCACAACGCAGTCGAGCACTCTAGTCGAAAACTGCAACAACCAAAGATATGGAACAGATAAGATTCAACTACTCTATGAAGAATATACCTATGCCTCCAAGAAATACCTTCCTGAAAAGCCTAATCGAAAAAATCGAAAGTCATCAAACGAATGAGATGGAAAGCTTTGTTTTTTGAAAAAAAACACCGACGGAAAAGATCAGCGAACCGACGACCTTGACAACAAATTCGGATACAAATCTAGAAAATGCCCGCAGCAAAATGAAGATTTAAACAAGTTCGAACCAGAGCTGCTAGATATGGTAAAGAACATTCAATTCAGAAAAATGCACAACGAGTTCCAGAAGCAACTAAACAAGGGCATAAATAGGATAAAAAGCTCAACGAAAGCCTTCATCCATGCTGACAAAACAACATCTCTATGAACTCGAGAAAACCCAGTACGATAAACTACTACAAAACAGCATAACCGCAACCTACAAGAAAGCAAACCAGAACGCCATTAACACCATCAATCAAGAAGCAAAAAGCATAGCAACCGAACTCCATATCGATGAAAGAACAGAACGCATAGCAGAAAGACAGGCCTTCATATCATTAAAGAATCACAAAGATAATTTCTCAAATAACCCGACCTGTAGATTAATCAACTCAGCCAAATAGGACGCGTAAGCAAGCAGATTCTCGACCAAGTTAACACCGATGTGAGAAATAAAACAACACTTAACCAATGGAAAACAACCCAACAAGCAGCAGCACACCTTCGCCGTATTTGACATCAAAAGCTTCTACCCCTCCATATCTGAAGAACTACTATCCAGCGCAATCCACTTCGCCAAGAAATACTCTAACATTACTAGTCGAGACATCAACATAATTATGCACTCCAGAAACTCCCTTCTGTTTGACAACGGCGCCACCTGGGTAAAAAAAAAGACAACGATAGTATGTTTGACGTTACAATGGGAAGTTATGATGGAGCAGAAGTATGCGAGCTAGTTGGACTATTTTTTCTGAACAATCTATGCGACAAGTACGGAAAGGACAACATAGGACTATACAGAAATAACGGACTCGCAATTTTCAAGAACACCACAGGTTCACAGGCAGAAAGAATAAAGAAGGAGACAACGAAACTCTTCAAGGAACACGGTCACCGTCTGAACATTACCATACAAGCCAACCTGAAAATAGCAGACTACCTTGACATCACACTTAATCTAACAAACGGATCATACTGCCCCTACAGAAAACCAAACGACGAGCCACTCTACATCAACACGAAATCCAACCACCCACCTACCATAATTAAACAACTACCTGCATCCATCAACCGTAGTATATCAGACATCTCGTGCAGCAAAGAAGCATTTGACAAAGCTAAGCCTCCTTACGAAAAAGATCTAAAAACAAGCGGATTTACCGAAAACCTTACATACGTCAGCCGCAACACATCTGCACCCGCAAGAAAGAACAGGAAAAGGAACATAATCTGGTTTAACCCTTCATACGGCCAAAACGTCCAAACTAATATCGGCAAAACCTTCCTCAACCTCATCCAGAAGCATTCCCACAAAGAACATAAATTTTCCTCTATCTTCAACAAGAACAACGTAAAAGTCAGTTACAGCTGCACGGAAAATATAGCAACCATAATTAACAAGCACAACAAGAAAATAACCAGCGACAACCCCATCCCCTCCCAGAAAGGATGCAACTGCCGAAAAGAAGAACAATGTCTACTCGACAGTAACTGCCTATCAACCAGCCTAGTCTACAAGGCACGCGCAACTACAGATGAAGACACCATAGGAAATAACTACATCGTACTTACAGAGGGAACATTTAAACAACGACACACTAAACACAAGCTATCATTTCGAAACAGAAAATACGCTAACATCTCTGAACTCTCAAAGCACATCTGGAAACTCAAAGACGACAAGAAAAATTATACAATCAATTGGTCAATCATCACTTCAGCAAGCCCATACAACAACATCTCCAAAAAATGCAATCCATGTTTAGCAAAAAAACTTTACATTTACTAAAAGCGACAACACTAGGGCTCCTCAACAAAAGATTTCTGAACTAAGATTCGAATAATGCCGACACGAGAACAGAATATTACCACGAAAAGCAACAGGAGAAGCTGGGGAATTCCTCCAGTAATTTAACATACGACCCCACGCTTTACCATAGGTGAGCCCGTCGCTCGACATGCGTGCAACAGGACAACTGGTGGCAAGATCCTCAGTCGCGACCCCAGCGAGGAAAAACGTCACAAACTTGCTTGCCGCCGCTGCGGTGGGTCACCGCTTTGCCACGGACAACGGCGGTCGACAACGGCTTGGCTTTTTTTCGCGGTCTGGACGATGGATGGGAACGGCCAGATCCATCCCCGGATCAGCCCACGAACCACCGCCGGCACGTACAGCCACCCCAGGGAAAAGAGCTGACAGGGGAGAGTCACCCACCGTGGGAAGGAGGGTCACGGTACGGCAGCATTTCCTAATCCGCGCCAGGCGTCGTCGGGGCGGAGAGTCTGCAGGCGTGTGGACGTAAAACTAAACGCCGGTTTTCTTCGTGCGTTACTTTTTTTACCGCGCGGCTCGCTCGGCGCGCATTGCGAATAGGTTAGTTGTTAATTGCGGACGGGACATGGGGCTTAATGTGACGAACAATTTACGGAGAGTAGGGAGTGAATTTTCGTATAAATGCGGGCAATAAGATTTAGAAAACAAACAAAAAAGTTAAAAAGCCAACAACACATGTACCAGCAGGAACAATAGATAACTAAACAATAGCGCCATTCATTTTTTGTTTATGATAAGGTTATGGAATTGTATTGACCAAGGTTTATTCTTCATTAAAAGTTTTGTCTTAATTTGATTCGCGTAAGCGTGAAACTCGGAATAATAACAGGCCTAAAAGTTATGTTCTTGTCTTTAAATTTATATCAGGACCTTTACAATTTATATTTATATATATATATATAGAGAGAGAGACATCAGTGGGCCTAGGGCCCAGTATGCGGTGGGTGATTGGGGATATCTTGGCTGCATATAGGCGCTTACCGAACCAATATATATGATTGCTTTCATAATGTCCAAACTTTGTTGGTAAGTTTTTTAACAGCGTTAGGTGGAAGAAGCCGATGAAAAAAAGACCCAGTTTTCAGTTGAATATACATAATTTATATTGAAAACGGCTTGATTACAGGTCTCAGTTGCTTATAACTATCATACTTAACAGTAACATTATTTCGTCAATATTTAAAAAATTATTGTAGATAACCCAAAAATTGTATAAACTACAAAATGTCTCCCACGTTGCGGCTCATTCGAAACCTCTCTGTCATTCTATTCTCTTCACCCATCACCACCTTTCCCACGGGCTATCTTCTCACTTCCGCCTAATTTTTCTCACACGTTACTTGCACGCATCCCTTTTCACACACAACACGACGGAATTCACGGGGATTTTCAGTTTTCTTCTCAAAATATGAAATTTAATAATAATATAGGCCTATTATTTACTAACCTTTGCCCATAAAAATTGTGTTTTCGCATAGCGCATGCACAAATAGTTACCACGCCACCGCCGCGCACGCACGGCACCACACAACACACACACACACCACACACACAACACCACACACACCACACACACAACCACCCCCCCCCCACACACACACACACACACACACACAACACATATATATATTATATATATTATATTAGGCATATTTGTTATATGTGCGCTCACGTGTGTGCGTGTGTTGCGTGACTTGTGCCGTGGTTTCTGTAAAACATGTGTTTCATCTTAGCAAAAGCTACCTTCTGTTACGTGGTCTCACCACCTGCTATCTTTGCTATGGCCTGCTTATTAGAGGTACCTTCTCATAATAAAGGGAACCCTTATTGCATGTGGAGTTACCACCAAGGCTCGATTTTGGGGGTCTTCTGTTTATTTCTTGATTTAACTGTCTAATAACACCTGGCAAAAGGCAGTTAAACCGTCAAAGGCTTTACTATATATCGCTGGACGATTTTGCCTGTTAGTAGGATTTAGGGGACAGCGCGGTACAGGCTTTACATTGGAAAGAATTACAGTTAGAGGATTGCATTCCGATTAATTAAAAATGGCTTCAATGACATTAATAATACTCCTTGGGCATCTTGGAAAAACAGAAATTTATTATTTTTGGAACTTTAAACACAAACTCGGGTGATAAATCCAAACTGGGACAATTCCAGATGGTAAATGGGTGGCAATTGCACATTAAAAAATTACAGTTTAACTAATTTCATAGGAATGGGACTTGGAGACTCCATTGAGTGGTGTGGAGGTAAACGAAGAAATCTTAACGGTTGTAAAAAAGTTTAACAATAGATTGAAACTTTCTTTCCAAGAAAAAAGCTAAGTAATTTTAAACACGGCATGTAAAAAGATTGACTAGGATTCTGCCCTAAAATATCCAATGTTCATTGTTGACTATGGCAAGCAGTGATATGTAAAACAGCGTTTCTTCACAAAGGCGCACAAGGGCTAAGCTGCAAGGTGTTGTTCAAATTAAAGCCAATTAGGATGGTGTATCAACCATGGTACTAGAGCAACACATAGGTGCTAGAGAGTTCAAAGGCTGTATAATTGGGTAGGCTTTACCTGCATGTAGGGAGGGTCAGTAATGCAAACTTGAAGGTCAATCAAGGTTTTTTTTAAAATATTACATAATCTCGGCCCACAGTATATGACAAGAAGGTTTCCATATTGTTAACGTCAGAAAGGGCCATAGTTTTCAATTTACAATGGAAAGTTGAGAGTGTCTATTTTTAAAACCGACGGGTTGGAGGAAGCAGTGCGGGAAAAATCTTCGAATCTTTATACTTATACTGCAATTGGAAGCTTGGAAACTCATCTTACCAACAGGCAAGTTAGATCTCTCTCTT
>NW_014580025.1:0-3711 GCF_000485595.1 Priapulus caudatus | reverse complement strand
ACTGGTAGAGGAATGTACTGAGGATTGCTACGTACGTTATGCAACGGTGCAGGCCTGATAACGTATGCTGCTTCACTGTGTGTAAAGATGTGAAAATAATGCTAAGGCATACAAGTCTGAAATTTGCTACAGTCCACGTATGTCTAACGTTAGCGGTGTAGGATTTGTAATTTGTTTCCAACAGATGGCGATAGTAGGCAGGATTGGTACTGTGAGATTGGTCTATGAGTAAAGTAGTACTACTGATATTACTAGGTGTGTAGCGATGCATCGATCTATCGATTAATGGTAATAATGTGTAGATAGATAGAAATGCATCGATGGCAAAGTCAAACATTGATAACTGTCACCTATAGTTTCCTGAACAATCGAAAGTTTTCGATAGTGCAATGCGAGGGTTGTCACGATGCACTAGATGGTGAATATGATAGGAATCATGATACAGAGTAGCAAATACAACTATGATTCACGAATATTTACAAAAGCAAATATTTTACGTAAGCTGTTTAATCAGTTTTAATGTATTATATGATTAAATTTTTGTTGAAAAAAAGCACTTGTAAGCTTATCAACAATCAAAATCACTTTTCTTTGAGCAGCATTGTCAGTCACCAGCTGTGCTAAACATTCCTTTCCCTAGCAACGCTTACTATTGGAATACACAGCATTATCATTACAATAGTAATTCTAATTATGGTGCTCTAATAACATCAGGGTGCTTGGTTACTTTGGACACACCAATTTATCATTCGTAGATTATTTTTTTAGTTTGTTATATCAGGGTTCTCCAAGGGAACTTATAGCCTGGCGGCCCGCCAGGCTATCGTCGAACCCCGCCATCCTAAAATGCACCCGCACTCTAAATATCATAGCCGCCATGCAAACATATTCCCGGACCCCGCTAGCAAGCAAACCGCCTTCGGCGATTTGCAACTAGGACCGTAAAGGCAGCACCCCCATGCTATAATGAAAAAGCTTGGAGAACCCTGTATATAGGTGCATATATGCTCGTAGTGGACACCAGGTGTCGCCGGTAGTCTGCTATTGACTCGGTGGTGATTTTTGCGCGGTGCCTGACGCTGATAGTGGCAGCAGGGGGACGCGTGAGAGGTAGCAGTGATGTCGCTCTGTGTGGCGCTGTTGGTGACGGTAGCGAGGTAATGTAAGAGCTGCTGCTACTGGCAGGTTGGCCCCCTAACAGTCACCTGTGTAGGGTTGGTGGGGGAGTTATTAACGGTTCGTTAGCAAAGAAGTTGCGAGTTAGTTTTGTAGCAAAAGAAGGGAGTTTTTGTAACAAAATGTGAGAGGGTAGACTAGTTAGTAGCAAAAGGGGTGAGTTTTGTAGCCAACAGAGGCATGGAATAGAGTGGGAAGGGCCGGGGTTATTAAGGATTCGTTATCGAATGAGTCGGGCCCTTCCTTCAGCTCGATTTGGCCTAGATTTGAGTTACTAAGAAAAGGCAAGTAGTTTTTTAGTCACGAGTCGTCAAGGCTGCGCTATTGCCGCATGGTCGTCGCCGTGGACTCCACCGTCCGTCTGGTCCGTCCGCAACATTTGGCTTCCCGGTCAACGATAACTCAGGAACTGTTTTACCCACATGTTTGAAATTGGGTAAAGTTGTTACTGCCTATGCTCCCTATGAACGTCCTATTTGGAGCACGCCAGTTTGACGTCTTTCGAGGCACGCATTTTTTGGCAACAAAAAAGAAATGGGAATTTGCCATTAATGCAGTTCAGGTTCAACGGATTGCTCATTTTTGGTAAATGTGGAATGAATAAGGCAGGGTTTGATATTTAAACAAAAATTATGCAAATTAGATGAGGTTTATGCAATTTAATGCCCAAAAACGCAGAATAACGCAAACAGTCTGTGGTGTAAACACTCGTCTGGTTCGTTTTACAAGATTTCATTGACAATATCTGTTAAATGAAATATTGGTATTCCTCTCCCACCCGCCGATTAAACGTCTATATTAGAGTAACAGTTAACAAACATGTCGACGGCAGCATAAGCCTATTTATTTCGAACGCCACATCGCTACAAAGCGGGTATAGCGCCATCCTACCCTCACAAATTGTGATTCTTTGCGTTTATAAATTATTATTGCGATTATACAGATGGTCAACCGTGCTACCCGCCTAAAATCTCATACGAACGTAAACACTTCTATGCACCAATTAACCTTTTGACAAAAGTTGTGTTATGGGCCCAGCGGAAACACCATTGTCACGTGGTACATAGCAGCTACGTGGAATAAGCCGTATCCTCTCATCTTACACGTTACACATCGGAGCTGACCGCTTTTAAGGCATGCTAAATCTGAATATTATAAAAAGTTATTTGTGGTGAGGCTAACAGTGTCTTGACACTTGCATTAGGCTAAAGGCGGGAACTTTTTTTTTGCAGGTGTGGCTTCACATGTAATACTTCTGCACTGGCAGGTTTCCAGGACACGCTTGTGGATTCCATCTCTCTCAACGCGTAGTGTCGTCATCGGCAACGAGCGACAACAACAACACAACTACGGCGGTGAATTATCTAACACACATCTCTCGCTGTGTGGGGCGGCAAAACCAGTTCACCTAAACGCGGCGTCCGCTTAAAAATAACTCCCAGTTCTGTCTCCCGCCTGCAATCCATCCGAGACCCTGCCGTGAACCGGTGACTCGTTCACCGCCCTCCCCCTCCCCTCCTCCCCTCTCTCTTCTCTTCTCGCCTCGTGGTTATTCTTGGCGTGTCAATCTCATGCCGAAGGGCTACTTGGCTAGCTGTTTACATAACCTGTATAGAAGTGAAGAGAGCGAGAGAAGATGAATGAGAAAGTGAGTGCGAGAGGGAGGAAGGAGAGAGGGATGAAGGAGGGAGGGAGAGAGAGGTGAGAAAGAGAGCGAAGAGTTAGAAGAGAGAGAGGAGAAGGGAGAGGGAAGAGAGGTTGAAGAGCGAGAGGAGAGAGAGAAAGCGAGAGAGAGAGAGAGCGAGAGAGATTGAGTAAGGGAGAGAGTGAGAGAATAACACCGCTGTGAGCTGCCACTTGTACCTAACCCCCCCGGAGGACCAGTTTAACGGGTTTTTTTTCTGCCTGCGCCCTGCGCGTGCGAGCGAGGTCTTACAACTAATGTGGCCAGGCTGGGGGTTGTCGACCCTTTCCTTTGCTTTGTCGCCGCCGCCATTATCCGCCATCTCCGCCGGGCATGCACTCTTGTTTCGCGTGGCGGGCCCCCATCACCATGTGCGGCGCGACCCGAGGCGCGCGGTCGAACGGGTTATGGGAAAAAAAAATTGAGGGCGCGGAGAGAATGAAGGGGAGGGGAGGGGCGAGCGGCAGGGTGCAATGTTCCATGCGTGCATCCAAGGTCGCTCGCTGCTCGTTACCGTAGGACGGCTCCTAAGGTCATTGCAGCTGCTGCGGTTGTGTGATCGTGCTTTTTGAATTGAAAATCAGCAACTCAATGTCGATAGGTGGTCGCTCGCTTTCTCCCCTTCATCCAGCTCCTCCCTCGTCCGTTTCTTCCTCTTCCTACTCCTCTGTCTTCTCCCTCCCCTTCCTCCTCTCCTCTTCTCACCTTACCTCCCCTCTTCTTCCTCCTCTTTATCCTCATCCTCCTTTTCTCCCTCTCTTCCGCCTTTCGTTGTTCTTTCTTCCTCCTCATCGCTCCCTCTTCTCGTTTTCCCCCCTCATCTTCTCCGCTTTTTATGCCCGCTCGCCTCC
>NW_014580024.1:13485-21834 GCF_000485595.1 Priapulus caudatus | reverse complement strand
CGCCTGCGCGTCAGTCTGATGAGCTCCTCTCTCTCTCTCTTTTCTTCTTCTTGGAGGTCTCTCTCTCTCTTCTCATCTTGACCCGATGACAGACCCGAGCCGACGAACGACCACGACTTGTGTCTTGGACACTGCTCTTCTCTCCTCTCGGTCTCCACGGAGAGAGGGCGAAGTCGTTGGTGCTGTCTTTCTCCCTCTCCCTCTTTTCTCTCTCTCTCATCTCTCTTTCTTCTCTCCTCTCCTCCTCTCTCTCCCCTCTCTCCGTCGCCCCTCGCCCTTCCCTAGAGACGCTCCTCCCCGACGCCGCCGAGCTCTTGCCTCCCTTCCGATCCCCGCTCTCTCCTGTCGGCTGTCTCTCTTCTGAGAGTGATCTGGTATACGAGAGACGATGAGAAGACCCAGAGATAGAGACAGAAATGAGGAAGATGAGAGAGAGCAGAGACTGAGAGAGAATGAGAGGAGGAGAGAAGAGAGAAAGAGAGAGAGAGACGCGAGAGAGAGAGAGAGAGAGCAGCACAGATACTCGGTCTATATGGCTAACAAATTCACAACTGACGAGGCATATAAATAGATATATATTTCTATGAGTAGTAATATCTATGCATATATATAATATATAGATAGATAGATAGGGTATTCTCCCTCCTTCTTTCTCTCTCTCCTTCTCTCCCTCTCTCCCTCTCGTCGCCTCTTCTCTCCCATCTCTCTCTCTCTCTCTCTCTCTCTCTCTCTCTCATCTCTCTCTCTGTCTCAATCTATCTCTATATTTTATTATATTATTATATATATGTACCTTTTTAACTCTGATCGAGGTGGCTTGGCCAGGATGAACGTCAATGCCAACGTCCTCAGGGAATGGTACAGCATGCGCCGGATGAACAGCGATGCGGAAACCACTCTTGTCCGATATAGTCGACAGGTACTCATCACTCTCCAGGTAAAGTTTCCAGCGTGAGACCTTGTGGGAGAGGATGCGATACCCTACGTTTAGGTATCGGTATTCAAGGACACTGGTATGAAAATTACAACCGTCACAAGTCAAATAGAGTAACGCACGTATTGTATTGATTACGAGTATAGTAAATACCAACACGATATTGTTTGATATATATATCTATATATTTATAATATTATATATTATAATATATAATATATTATATATTATATTGAATGTCTTATTGAAACAAACAAGAAACTAATATTTTTAATAAAAAATATATTTGATAAACTTCACTATACTGACATATAATAATATGACTTAATATGACTCCCAGATTCGTTTACTTAATGATCAGGGCGTCAAGTGATAAGTGACGCTCAAAAAATAGGAAAAAATAAATGAATTTCAGACTGTTAAAAAAATAGGTCAGGAAAATTAGGAATTTTGGTGAGAAAAATAATATGTTATAATAGGAATCATTTGTGCTGTGTTTAGATCGGACCTCCCACACCACCTTACAGCCATCCCGATCCAACCAACAAATGTTTTTAATTAAATATACATATTTGCAGTTACATAAATCACATAGCGAACAATATTTTGAGAGTATTTTAATGAGAAATGATCAGGTTAAAATTCGATAAGCAGATTTATACATGATAAGCACCACATACAATGTAGACTACTCCAAAATAGTCATTGAACGGTACATGTATGTATACATGGACGAATCCGGC
Organism: Priapulus caudatus; assembly: GCF_000485595.1. Lineage (NCBI taxonomy): Eukaryota > Metazoa > Priapulida > Priapulimorpha > Priapulimorphida > Priapulidae > Priapulus > Priapulus caudatus. The sequence continues at coordinate 20,157 of NW_014580024.1, read as the reverse complement.
TTTTTGAAAAAAGGGTGGGGTCCGAGTACGAAATAAAGGGGCAATTTTACTCAAAAGGTGCCGAATTGCCCAGCTTATTGCGACGTGTCCAAGCACTGTTGCACTTTAGGGGACCTCCCCCGAGAAAATTATAAAAATTGGTGCATTCTGCAGAGCATTTGCAGCATAATTTTTGATGTCTAGAATGCAAGATGGAATTCCAAAGTTTCTTAAGCAGAAAATTATCTTTTATGCTCAGACCTGTTTTCTTTCTTTGGAGGGTAAAAAAGGCGTTGCTCCACCCTGGACCCCCCCTCTCGGATACACATACCACTGATCAACTTGAGAGAAACAACTTTACTGAAATTAAAATCTGTGATATTAAAGGAGGTTTATATCACTTTAATTAAAGTAAGCGGGTGGGGGTTAGGGGGGTCCTCCCCCCGGAAATTTTTGAAAATTGGCGTCACCTTGAAATGTAAATTCCTGCAATCTGGAAGGATAACATTACCCCCCCCAAATTCGTGATTCAGAAAAATAAAAAGCTCCTCAAATTAGCGAAAAAAATTAAGGGAATTTGTTCCAGAAAATAAGGAGAAAAATAGGGAATTGCCCAGAAAATTAGGAAAACATAGTAAAAAATAGGAACTTTGACGCCCTGAATGCTCTTATGATACTTTTACGTTTTATTACTAATGTGTAACATGTAGTTAAATATTATATATTATACTATATATACATTATTATATATAACATCGTCCACGTCACGCACGCTTTACCATGTTAGTGTGTGACGTTATAATCAAAATTACCATATAGCGATCCTGGCTGGTTACTCTCTTTCAGCACCTGGCCATTCCAGCCTCCGGTTGAACGTGTAAACAGTTGCCATAATCCAGTTTGAAAAGGTGCGTGAAGTCGCTAAATATAAAGGCTATATTGGTAAATCGTTAGTCACAATCGGATATCGGTGAATGTGGACACGAATACGGCTCTGAAAAATCGCAGTGTAATTATAGCTGAAATCCTGCTACACGAACCAATTCTCCTACTTACATACGTATTACATGTTGGAAATACGTGCAGGGAGATGAAAAACGGTGTACAAAACGTGCGGTGACAGCGATCACAATTAAAACCAAGCAACAAAAATACCAGACCTTAAATAAGTGCGACTTGCTATATAACGTCTAAAATTGACAACGCGGATTTCGTAAATAGTGGAAGAAAACGAGATGAAATGAAACTACGTTTTTTACGTAAACCCACACGAAACGTTCGCGCCAATTACGGGAAACTAATTCTTATTTAATATTATTGTTGGATTCAGTTTTATCATACAATTTTTTATTTAATTTATTGGAAATAATAGGGGTTTCACAAATTGTCGAAGAAAACTAATCTGCAGATCTAAAACGCCAGATTTTGATAAAATGTAATATATAATCCTGATAAAACATATATAAAACGTTATGGACCTTGTGTTTTTTAACAGTTGCGTTGTCATAGCGGCACACCCACCTTGGACCCACACACACACTCACGTGCAGTCACTCACCGCTCACTTTCACTCAATTGCACTTGCTTGAACTCACTTGCACTCCCCTGAATTCACTTTCACTCCCTTGCACTTATTTATGCTCACTTGCACTCACGCGCACTTGCACTCACACGCACTTGCACTCACGCGCACTCGCTTGCACCAACTTGCAATAGTTTATGCTCACTTGCACTCACACGCACACTCCTTTGCGCTCAATTGCACTCACACGCACTCGCTTACACTCACACGCACTCCCGCGCACTCGCTTGTACTTATTTACGCTCACTTGCACTCACACGCACACTCCCTTGTACTTATTTGCACTTCCCTGCACTCACACACACACACACACTCGCTTGCACTCACGCGCAAACGCTTGCACCAACTTGCAATCGTTTACGCTCACTTTGACTCACGCGCTCACTCCTTTGTACTTATTTGCACTCACACGCACTCGCTGACACTCACACGCCCTCCCGCGCACTCGCTTGTACTTATTTACGCTCACTTGCACTGACACGCACTCCCGCGCACTCGCTTGTAATTTTTTTATACGCTCACTTGCACTGACACGCACTCCTGCGCACTCGCTTGTACTTATTTACGCTCACTTGCACTGACACGCACTCCTGTGCACTCGCTTATATAATTATCTACGCTCNTGTGCGTGTGCGTGTGCGTGTGCGTGTGCGTGTGCGTGTGCGCGCACGCGTGTACGTACAGGTAAACACACGCGCACTCGTATGTACACACGTACGCACACACACACGCACACGCACACGCACGCGCGCGCGCGAACACACACACACACACACACACGCACACGAACAAACGAGCCCACGCACACGCACACGCACACGCACACGCACACGTGTTGGCTCCCGTCAGCTTGCTCACGTACTGCAGACGTGTCTTGTACTCGTCCGTCAGCTTCTGATTCTGCGTCGTCGTCGTCGTCGACCGCTTGACGATGTTGCCACCCGACGGAGGCGGCCCCGCGTCACCGCCTCCCCCACCACCGCCGCCGCTTGGCGTAGAGCCCGCGTCACCGCCTCCCCCACCACCGCCGCCGCTTGGCGTAGAGCCCGCGTCACCGCCTCCCCCACCACCGCCGCCGCTTGGCGTCGAGCCCGCGTCACCGCCTCCCCCGCCGCCACTTGGCGTCGAGCCAGCGTCGCCGCTCTGCGCGGTGTCTCTGCAGGCGACGTCGAAGAAGCCGTACGCGTTGCCCTTCGTGCATCGGATCGCGTTCTGATTGCAGATGGTCACGGCCGGAAAGGTCAGCTTCGGCTCCTGCGTGATGTCGATCGCCGACGTGATGCTGTTCTTGTTCTCCAGGTAGTCGACGATGATCGTATCCAGCTGCAACACGAGGATGACGACCGTGGCGACGATGACCACCGTCCAGATCAGTTTGCGTACGACGTGTCCGGCGCGGTGCACGCGCTGAAGGCCCTGCATCGACGTGCTCTCCGAGAAGTCGGCGAGCCGCGTGCTCATGGTGGTGGTGGTGGCGGTCGGTGCGGCAGCCATCGTTGCTGGTGTCAGAGTGCGGGGACGCACGGACGTGGTCTGCTAACGGAGACAGTGTCGCGGCGGAGCAGCGCGCGCATGCGCGGTAACGGGGGGGTGTCATCGATAGTAGCAGCTCGGCACAAACACAACGCGCAAATACAAGCGCCGCTCACTTGCACTGACAAGCACTCCCGCGCACTCGCTTGTACTTATTTATGCTCACTTGCACTCACACGCACACTCCCTTGCGCTCAATTGCACTCACACGCACTCGCTTGTACTTATTTAGGCTCACTTGCACTCACATGCATACTCCCTTGCGCTCCATTGCACTCACTCGCACTCCCACGCGCACTCGCTTGCGCTCACCTCGGCCCGCAGACGTCCGTGCCTCCGTACGAGCACAGCAGCAGCATGTCCTCGATCTGGTGGCCCACGTCTTTGCGTACTGTCTGCGTGTGAGTGCAAGTGAGCGTAAATAAGTACAAGCGAGTGCGTGGGAGTGCGTGTGAGTNGCGCTCAATTGCACTCACACGCACTCGCTTGTACTTATTTACGCTCACTTGAACTCACATGCATACTCCCTTGCGCTCAATTGCAATCACTCGCACTCCCTCCCCTCGCTTGCGCTCACCTCGGCCCGCAGACGTCCGTGCCTCCGTACGAGCACAGCAGCAGCATGTCCTCGATCTGGTGGCCCGCGTCTTTGCGCACTGTCGTGTTGGCTCCCGTCAGCTTGCTCACGTACTGCAGACGTGTCTTGTACTCGTCCGTCAGCTTCTGATTCTGCGTCGTCGTCGTCGTCGACCGCTTGACGATCTTGCCACCCGACGGAGGCGGCCCCTCGTCACCGCCTCCCCCACCACCACCGCCGCTTGGCGTAGAGCCTACGTCACCGCCTCCCCCACCACCGCCGCCGCTTGGCGTAGAGCCCGCGTCACCGCCTCCCCCGCCGCCACTTGGCGTCGAGCCCGCGTCACCGCCTCCCCCGCCGCCAGCTGGCGTCGAGCCAGCGTCGCCGCTCTGCGCGGTGTCTCCGCAGGCGACGTCGAAGAAGCCGTACGCGTTGCCCTTCGTGCATCGGATTGCGTTCTGATTGCAGATGGTCACGGCCGGAAAGGTCAGCTTCGGCTCCTGCGTGATGTCGATCGCCGACGTGACGCTGTTCTTGTTCTCCAGGTAGTCGACGATGATCGTCTCCAGCTGCAGCACGAGGAAGACGACCGTGGCGACGATGACCGCCGTCCAGATCAGTTTGCGTACGACGTGTCCGGCGCGGTGCACGTGCTGAATGCCCTGTCTCCTCACAGAAGATCCGGCGAGCCGAGCGTGCTACACGTGTTGTAGCTGCCGACGGTCGTGCGGCACCATCGTTGCGGGTTCAGATGGTGCGGGGACCACGGCGTGCTCTGCTAACGGGAGACCGTGTCCGCGGGCGAACAGCCGCGGCGCATCCGTGACAGGGGGGGTTCACGGAATTAGCAGCCTTCGCACAACCAAACAACAAACGCGCAAATACAAGCGCGCACGACAGCGTCACGTACAGTCAAAACACACGCGCACTCTAGTAACACGTAAGGTACACACACACGCACCACTCACACGCCACGCGCGCTCAGCGAACACAACACACACACACCACACACCCACCCCACACACCACACACACTACACACACACACACACAACACCACCACCCACACAGTCACACAACACACTACACATTGCACACACATCCCACACACACACCACCACACACACACCACACACCACACACCATCACCCACACACACACCAACTACCACCACAACACTCACGCCACCGCACGCACGCACGCACAACACACACTCCCACACACACACACACGAACAACACGAGCCCCCCCGCACCAACGCACACGTACACTTTCCACACGCCACACGCACACCAGCACATCGCACACGCACACCACACATACACAGTCAACCACTTACCAATCCACCTCTCCTTTCACACCACACCGCGCACGCACACCACCACACCACCACGCACACACACTTACACCACACACACGCACCACGCAACGCAAACGCCACGCACGCACTTACCTGCGCGCCGCGCGGAACAACCGAACCCCACGCACACCACCACGCACACGCACACGCACACCCACACCCACATTTACCCCACACCACACGCACACGCACACTCACACACCTCGATGACCTTCCTTGCCCTTTGCGTGACGCACATACCAACAAGCAACGTTAACCGCATCAACAACCTAACCTAAACACATAACGTACGCTACAACCCACACGCGCCAACAGAACGCGGCTGACCACGCGCTCTAATTCCCCGAAAACATAACCCACTGACATTCCACATAATTACGACCAGCGGCGCGCGAACACAAATGCACCCAATTACCCTGTCGGAAGCGGTCCCGGCCAGCATGTTTAATCTCTGCGCATTCTCTAGGATACCTGCACCACAATACGAACACGGTGCGGACGTGATAATAAGTGCGCCGCGTGACCGCGAACAAAATTCCCTGGTAGCATATATCCCTCATGGAACGCGAAGTTCGTATGTGTCCCGAGAGATATGCGAGTGTTAAACCGTTCCACGAGACGTCCTAATGATCTTTAATGTCCCGACTATTTGTGGGCCGTAGCTGCGAGACCGGGAAAGATCGCTGGTAAGGAACAGACACTATAACAGCCCTTGAATTCATTAATTTGTTTATGGGTGGACTTGACGATGTGTTCGTTTGAACGTAGAATATATTACCACAGCTTCCTTAATCCTAGCTCCCGAATCTACTACGCCTTGATGCTAATACATCTAATACTCTTTACAAGCACCTATCAGAATCGGACAAATAGCCACATCTCACACTAACTACTGACTCGCCACGACTACCAACATAATTCTATAGGTGTTGTGTGTATATAGGTGTTTGTTGTGTGTGTGGTGTTGTTTGTTGTTGTGTGAGCTGGCTGTTGTTAAGTGTGCTGTGGGGCGTTGTTGTGTGTGTGTGTGTGTGTGTGTGTGTGTGTGTGTGTGTGTGTGTGTGTGTGTGTGTGTGTGTGTGTGTGTGTGTGTGTGTGTGTGTGTGTGTGTGTGTGTGTGTGTGGGTGCGCGCACGCGTGTGTAGGGGTGAGTTGCACGTGTTATTTTCTGCGCAGTTTGGGTAGGTTACGTTCGTGGACTGTGACGCACCACTTATGAAATATGAAACGGTCGCATATTATACAGACATGCACTTACACGGGACGGTTGATAATAATTGTGGGCCCGTGTACGCGAACAAAGATTCCCCTGTAGGCATATATCCGCTCTATGGGGAACGCGGGAGGTTCGTGTGTACCGGAGAGTGGATATGCGAGTGTTGAAAGCCGTTGCCACGAGACGTCGCTAATGGATCTTTTAATGCCCGACTATTTTGTGCCGAGCTGCGAGACCGAAAGATCGCTGGTAATGGAAGAGAACTATGTAATCAGCATTGAATGTCAATTAATGTTTTTGGTGATGGGTTGGACGTGAGCGAGCTGTGTTCGTTTCGAACGTAGGAATTGTATTACCACAGACTGCTTATCTTACTCCCGTAATGCTACTACGCCTTTGATTGTAATACCATTAATTACGCATTAC
>NW_014580024.1:0-9197 GCF_000485595.1 Priapulus caudatus | reverse complement strand
ACACACACACACACACACACACACACACACACACACACACACACACACACACACACACACACACACACACACACAACGCACGCACGCACGCACGCACACGCGCGCGCGCGCGCGCGAACAAACGAACCCACGCACACGCACACGCACACGCACACGCACACACCTTCGTACGACCTTCCGTTGCCCTTTGCGTGTATCGACATACCAACGATAGCAACGTTAACCGCATCCAACAACTAACCTAAACACATAACGTACGCTACAACAGCAGGCGCCAACAGTACGCGGCTGACCACGGCTCAATTCCGATAATACATACGCCACTGACATTTCCACATCAATACGCCAGGCGGCGCGCGAACACAATGGACCAATTACTGTCGGAAACGCCCGCGATTGTTTAGTCTCGGCGCATCTCTATGGGATACCTGCTACCACATGACGATACACGGTTGCGGGACGGTTGATAATAATTGTGGGCCCGTGTACGCGAACAAAGATTCCCCTGTAGGCATATATCCGCTCTATGGGGAACGAACGCGCGGCAGGGTGGATGTTACGGAGCAGTGGTATGCGAGTGTTTGAAAGCCGTTGCCACGAGATCGTCGGCTAATGGATCTTTTAATGCCGACTATTTTGTGCGAAGCTGCGAGAGCCGAAATATCGCTAGTAACGGGAAGAAGAACTAAGGTAATCAGCATGGAATGTCAATTAATGTTTTTGGTGATGGGTTGTGGACGTGAGCGAGGAGAGACCAAGTGTTCGTTTTCGAAACGTAGAATATTGTATTACCACAGTCTTCTTATCTTACTCCCGTAATGCTACTACGCCTTTGATTGTAATACCATTAATTACGCTTTACAAGCACCAGAATCGTGACTCATAGCACATCTCACTACTAACGTACTGATTCCGATTACCACGATTACTTGGCTGATATGTGGTGTGTGTATGTGTGTGGTGTGTGCGTGTGTGCGTGTGAGTAGTGCGTGCGTGCTGTGTGCGGGGCGGTGGGCAGGTGGTGCGTGGCGCGCGTTGCGTGCGTGTGTGTGTTGTGTGTGTGTGTCGTGTGTGTGTGTGTGTGGTGTGGTGTGCGCGCACCCAGTGTGTAGGGGTTAGTTGCACGTGTTATTTTCTGGCCCGACAGTCGGGTAGGTTACGTTCGTCGACTGTCTGACGCGACACCACTTAAATGATCTTGATGAAATATGAAACGGTCCACATATTATACAGACATGCACTTTATTTGGATTATGCCCTGTCTTGGGTCCCCATGGGTTAGAGAGGAGAGAGCGAGACCTACGCGCATTACAAAGGACGCGCAGATGACGCCACACCATGTACACACGCGCGCGGCGCACACACAACCATGACACACCGCGCGCGCACAGCAGGTACACGACGCACGCGCGCACACGAACCAGTACACCGCACGCACACAGCCATGTACACACAGGCACACACAGCCATGTACGACACGCACTGCGCGCACACCAACCATGTAAACACGCACGCGCGCACACAACATGCACACACGCCAACGCCACGCACCACAACCAGTACACAAACGCGGCGCACACAGCATGTAACACGTACGCGCGCACACAACATGTGCACACACGCACGCGCACACACACAACCATGTACACCACGCACGCACACCAGCCATGTACACACGCACGCACACAACCATGTACACAACGCACGGCGCGCACAACACCAGTACACAACGGACCGGCGCAGCACACAACCATGTACGCGCCACGCACGCACACAGCCAGATTGTACACGACGCGCGCACAACAGCCATGATACACACGTACGCACACAGCCAACTGTACACACGCAGCACACAGCCATGTACCCACGCGCGCACATACAACCCGCAGCACACAGCATGTACACACGCGCGCACACACAACCATGTACACACGCTTACGCAACACAACCATGTGACACACGCCACGCCACACACAAAACCATGTACACACGGCACGCACGAAACACAACCATGTACCACACCCGCCGCGCGCGCATACAACAATCAGTACACACCTGCGATGCAGCCGCGATACAAACGGATTTACATACGCACGCAAGCGCACCACACAGAAACAGGAACACAGCGCACGCACACACACACACAGTGTACAACACGCACGCGCGCCACACAATTCTTATGTAAACCATGAGGACCCGTTACGCGCACACACAACAAGTACACACCGCCGGCGCGGCGCACACAGCCATGTACACACCCGCAGGCACACAGCATGTACACACGCGATCTGGCGCGCACATACGCACACACGCGAATTACGAGCCACGCGTCACACAATGACAAGTTTATAAATATTACTCGCGCGTAGATGGCGCAATGATGGTAATATTTGTTTACAAGAGTACATTATATAGACTCATCTATGACAACAATATCTTACCAAGGCGCAATATAGTATCTGTATATTATATATATATCGATATAGATACATCTGGGCCGGTATCACGAGCGGTACTTAAGTACGTTGAATCGTGATTAAATCACCTATCATCGATTAACTTCTCGTATTAAATTAAAGTGATGTTTCCACGAAGCGTAATTACTTTAATCTGATGATTAAGTTAATCACAATATTTATTTCTACTTCATTGAGCATGTTTAAATCCACTAATCATAATTAGTTGCTGAGTAACGTAGAACTTAGAAGTGAGGTAGTACTAGTATATTAAGCTACGCTGCAGATTGTTCCAATGGAAATTTTACTTCAAACTTTTTCCCAAAGGAATTTTAAATTAGCTATAGGATTTGCGTGTACTACTTCAATATTATAGTTACAAAATTAATTCCTGTTCATGTACCGAACTTGAAGATATTTTGCGTATTGGGTCCGCCATATGAATACCCTGTGTATTAATATGTATTTAGATGGTACCCGGCTCCCACCTCGGATTACTCGATTCCCATCGAGTTAACAGAGCCGAGAAAAAAAAAAGGGAGCGAGGCGCAGTCTATTCATGCGTGAAAGTACCGCTAATTATGCTTGATTAGTTAAATATGCTACTTAAATCGCTTTGTGAAAGAGATTTTTAGGATGATTAACTAAATCATAATTACGGAACGATAATATGATTAGTGATGTTAATCATACTTAAGATTAAGTACGCTTCGTGAAACCGGCCCTGCGATCTCTGATCGTCCGTCTATCTGGCTGTCTGTCGGTGGAGTGTGGGGGGGGGGGTATATTGGCGTATATAAGGTGATTTTTGTTAGTGCCTGAACTGGTTATGCAATCTGACTGTGCCAGGTTAGAAATGAATTCACAATAAGCACAGCCATTTCGGATTTTGGGATTTTTTTGCCTGTTTTTGGAATTTCATACGCCAAGTATTAAATGTATTATTATTATAGTCTTTAGTTCTCAATTACATTCCTAAACCGCACAGGCACATTGCGTTACAACAAGTTCAATCACGATGGCGGATATATGAGCGGAGGCGTCACAGAGAAGAGGAGGAGGGAGGGGAGAGAGATCGCAGATGATATCATCCAAATCACAAAAAAACCCAACAAGCCAAAAAAATCAAAAAAGACAAATCAAAAAAGAACCCAAAAATTCAAAAAAAAGCCAAAAACCCAAAAAAAAAAAAAAAAAAAAGAAAAAAGGCACAAAATTACAAAAAAAGAAAAAAAAAACCCCACACAATCCCAAAAACCAAAAAAATACAAAAAACCACAAAATCCAAAAAACAAAAAATGTTCAAAAGAAATCAAAAACCAACAAAATCAACAACAATCAAAAAACCAAAGGTCAAAAGTCAACTGAAAATCAATCCGCCCCATCTGGCCTTCATCAGTGGGGCCCTCATGACTGCCACGAGAAGTGGCTTGTTCGGCCATCTAGTAAGTATATATATTATATATATGCCGTATATGATACGCGCGCACGCCACAGCACAATTATGCGACTGTCAAACCTACCACGCGAATTAGAGTCCCTATATATACTAGGGACCTGTATTACTAGAGTCCCCTATGAATACAGAGAGAGCGCGCCATTGACGAGTACTGGAAAAAATCAGGTCACGTCGAGCGTAGCCGGCCGATGTTGTTTCACAAATTGACTCACACGCTGCCGCTTTAAAGCTATCATATGGGGCGAAGATTTGATTAGCTTTTCTAGAAATCTAGATACATATAAACACATGTGTACTATGATCTCTGTGATTCTTGAGTTTATAGCGCTGAGTGGTTTAGATGTAATTAGCAAGTGTCTACGCGCGGCCTATCGCACAGGCTAATATACGCACGGCTATTGGGCGGTAAGAAAGGCTGTACAATTACATACTATCAGTATGCGGCTAGCGAACGATTTGAGTTACATTTCTATAAATCTAAGCTACACATAGACACATGTACTTAGCTATCAATCTCTGTAATTTTTAGAGTTTATTTGGAAGCCGATTAGTCTAAATAATTACTACGACCTTGGTACAGCGATATCCATAGCAGCGCTGTACCTTAAAGCGGCGCAGCGGGTGTTGAACATTTGGAAAAACAACATGGAGTCAAATCCTGAGTTGGCGCTACTCTCGGCTATATAGGGAACTCTAACCCCGGCGATCACCGCTAGCGCTCCCACTGCGACGCGAAATGTAGAAAGCGTAGAGGAAAGCGAAGTAACGTCCTCTGAGAAGAAAACGATTCTTTAGGTGACGAGTGAGACACTGTAAGGACGGAGAGGGTCGCCATGAGCTACTTGAGCGCCAAACTCGCGCCATGCCTCAACACAGCGCAGGCGGGGTCGGGCGCTCATGACGAGGAAGCGTGTATGACGCAGTACAGTCGCGCATGGGGCAGCGGCAAAACGACACTACATTCGAGGTATCAGTGTGACAACAGCGCATTTAGGAAGCGACTTGGGTTGTATAGAAATCGCCACCCTGCGACTGAAGTGTGCCGACGGCTGTACGCCTCATTGGGCTCTCCATACGCGCCTCCTCCCGATTCTTATTGCGCTTCCATACGCTTATGGGCTTGTTTCGCTACATTCTTACGGGCCACACTGCGCTGCCACTGAGAGCGCACTATGACGCTTCTTAATACGTCCAAGGCGTTAGTGTGTCGACGTTGCATAGGTTCACAGTGCGTTCGTACTTACAGAATCCACTTCACTGACCCGCCCCCCCACAGTGTTTGGTATAAATTACAGCTTCATCTTCTAGTACACAATCAAGTTGTGCATCTGCTCTTCATTCATGACCGCAGACAGGCATAATGTGACTAATTGTACGGCAGGTTAGCACATATGCAGGCGCAAGACCGGGCCTTGGCAACATCATGAGAGGGAAGGAGGAGGGAAGAAGGGAGAGGAGATGCTGTGTCCGACCATGGGTCACTCACGACACGCGTGTTGCGAGTTGAAAACGTATGAGAGCCGTCAGTGAGAGCGACTTGGACGCACTGTGAGAGCGCACAGACGACAGTGAGCGAGCGCATTGAGAGCGCACTGGCAGTAGTGGGGAGCGCACAAGCGCATTTGAGAGCCGCAACTGACATGAAGATCAAACTAGGGAACGCATCAGGGTCGGCAAGTGAGAGCGTAGAGCGATGTCAAGAGCGTATGGTTAAGCTACTGTTAAAGAAGCGCGCCCACACGCCGGGGCGCACGCGCGCCCCCATTCACACACGAACGGTGCGCACGCACGCACGCTGTGTAAACGACAACGAAATATACACGCAGAATATCGACGTCCAATTCGATTAAAACATGTTATTTCGAAAATAAATACTATTAAAAACAAATCCAGCACACCAATTTGCAATCGGCAGCCGCACGCCTCCGATACATATGATGACATCATAGTGAGCGACAACCGCTACGTTTTTCTGGCGCAAGGTTGTGAGAGAATTCTCAGAAATTCGTTAAACCTGCTTTGCGGCACGACGCCGGAGTGCGAGGTGATTTGATTGCCCGCGCCATCACAGACACATACGGTAGCAGCTATGCTGAATCAGGCACGTAATCGACGGGCAAGCCACGCCACGCACCGGCGACCTACGCCATTACATACGCGACCGAACGTACGGCGTAGGCCTATACGCAGCGACCACACACACGAACGCGATACACGCACGGACACGATGTACACACACCCACACGCGACCCACGCACGCACGCGACGCACGGGAACTGTGACAGACCTCAAGCGACCACGCGGACACACACAACACGACACACAGCCACCCCCTGATCACAGTACGGCGTGCGTTCAGATCATTGCACGATCTACAAGAGATGCGAGTTTCGGCTCGCAATTTTGCAGGCGCAGATCTGCCGAATAATTTTCATTTACGCGCCACGAATAGTAATCATCTATGTATAACATGTAACATTCTGAAACCGCTACCATGCGATCTTTAACGACGCAGATACGCGAAATGGCCAATCTAACGATGAGTGGTCGTTATCGTCCGCGTCCACTTCACGAACATCTGATCGAGTTCTTATTGATGAGACAATAACTCAGTATGCGGCAGTTGACGGTATATACATGCTTACAAGAGGGTATAAAGAAGGACTCTTATATTACAAGATTATTACTTATATACTTATATTACTTATATATTATATACTTATATTACTTATGATACCTTATATTTATATATTACCTTCTTTATTACGCTTTTGATGCTTACTATGTGTATTGATTTCAACGACTTCAGCCACTGGGAACGAAGAGCGTCGGGCGGCAACATGTCGCAGACGGAGAGTGTGGTGGGACGTACAGGGTTGGCTCGGGTCTTTCGCTACCCTACGCGACGCCGAAGCACTTAATGTGCAGTGCTTATATAGAATATAGCATATGAATTAATAAGGATGTTTAAACACATTGACTCGTTTACCTGTCCACCGAGAACACGATGGCAATCCAGAATGATGCAGAGATGAGGAACAACCCAACATGAAACGATGACACGACGACAACACTCGGCCATAATGACCAACCAAATGGGACGTTGCATGACAATCGCCAACATGCATGGACGACGACACAAGGGTGACACTAAAATGACCAGCAACCATTGCACGAACCGGCGGTGGGCGGGAACAATTCGATCACACGGACGACACGCCATAGTATAAAGCGGCGATGAGAAGCGAACGGTGAGTTATATAGAGTCATGAATTACGGACGCGCGGCGTGCACACAACAACGCAGCACAACCTTCACCTAGTATCACAAAAAGCGCGCGAAAGCCAACAAATAGAGAACGAAAGTCGATGTATAGACGAACAATCAAAACAAGGGACGAGTCACACACCTGCAAACCGTAAAACATCTGTCCAGAGGCTAAAATACTATGCATTGATAGATAATTAATTAATATTAATTGATTACATTGAGATTATATAGAATACATCATTGATTAGACCAGGTACGCGCAGCGATAGCGAGGGCGGACAATCCAGCCACGGCGCCCATGCAACGCGTTAGGGAGCCGGGTAGCATCTACACACGACATTCAGACCGAAGAACGGGAAAATCTCAACCTAAGGTAGAAGAGGCCCACGCTTGATCCATCAACGACCATTACACTGGCCAGCGTGCCTCGAGAACCGATCGGAACCGGCATTGCGAGGGGAGAATAGGCTAAGAAAATTGGACTAAGGGGGGGCGCGGGCAAAATCATTCCAATGACTGCGCAGTAATCGATGGAGCGACAGGCACAGCTCTTGATGCGAAAGTCATAGTCGTCGGTTTCTGGGTGGTCTGAGACGAAGAGCTTTTATTTCACCGGATACAAGTGACCTGAAACAAGTGCCGCAGAGCGGACAGCCGCTCACCTGAGCGGCAGGTTTCTGATCTGATGCTAAACTCACTGGCAAACGAATCAAGGCACTCTGCCATCGCCCGCATTCGCTCTATCTCATTCTTTCTTATTCGCTCTCTCGCTCTTGCTCTCTCTCCCTCTCTCTCTTCTCGCTCTCATCTCTCGTCGCCATCGATCACACTCGCTCTCTCTTTCTTCGCTCGGACGTCACACGTCTCTCTCTGCTCTCTCTTCCCTTCACGCTCTCTCTCTCGCGAGAACGAGAGGTCAGCTCTAAGAGCAGTGCCACTCGTTGTCTCTCTCTTTCTTTGTCATTAGTCTTTCTCTCTCTCGCATCGTACTGCTGCAACTCTTCTTGCCAGCGCTCTCGTCTCTCTTTCCTCTTATCTCTCTCTGCGTCTCTCTCTCTCTCTCTCCTCGACTCCCGAGAGGCTGGTCGCGTCTCTCTCTCTCTATCTCTCTCTCTTCTCTCTCTCTCCTCTCTCTCTCTCCTCTCTCTGCTCTCTCTCTATCTCATCTCGCTCTCTCTCGCCCTCTATCACTGTCTCGTTCATGTTGACACTCTCTCTCTCGCTCGTCTCCTCATCTCTCCTCTCTCTCTCTACTCTTCTTCCGGCGGTCCGCGCTCATCGCGCGTCAACCTCTCTCATCGGTTCTCATCGATCTGCTCTCGGAGGCGGAGGTAGCGCTGACCGGACGAGGCTCGTGTCGGAACTGATTGGTTGAAGTAGATAGTGTGATATGTATATCAGACTAGGATTAGTCTGATGCGTCTTCTAGCCCTAGCAAGGAAACCGTTTCGAGATAGGAGAGCTCAGCAAGCGAGCGAGATAGAGAGGTAGAACGTTATTTGTCATAACTCACGAGTAAGATGTACGTATCATATATGTTAAGATTCGGGTGGGAACTTCCGGCCGAAAGACCCAGTGAGTAGTCATATGTAATAACTCGCGGAGATTTCCCAGTAGAGCGAGGCACGCAAGACGGGAAAGAGACAGCGAGCAGCCACAGACTGGGTAGAAATTCATGAAAAATTCGGCTCTGAAAAGCTTGTTTGGTCCGGGGACAACGGCGCTAGCCGGACAGAGAGTGCATAGACCTGTCCTCCAGAGAAATGGGGACAAATAGCAAGGGCGACAAGAACGGGAGCATAGCCGCCTGTAATTTCGTCGAAGAGGAGACTGGAGAGAGAGAGAGGAGCGGATCAGAAACTTATTGAAGACGCAGAGGATAGTGACTGTTGCGAATGATTATGAACCAGAGATTGCACGAGATGACGAGGACGGTACGTTTAGAGAGGTGTGAGATGACCTTACAAGATTAAAGATGGAGAGCTCCATCGGTAGCGAGACAGACAGTTGGG
>NW_014580023.1:21157-21877 GCF_000485595.1 Priapulus caudatus | reverse complement strand
TCTCTCTCTCTCTCTCTCTCTCTCTCTCTCTCTCTCTCTCTCTCTCTCTCTCTCTCTCTCTCTCTCTCTCTCTCTCTCTCTCTCTCTCTCTCTCTCTCTCTCTCTCTCTCTCTCTCTCTCTCTCTCTCTCTCTCTCTCTCTCTCTCTCTCTCTCGCTCTCTCTCTCTCTCTCTATCAATCATAGTGCATCTATGACATATCAGTCTCCAGGCTGGAGACCGGAGTTCACTCAACTTCTCTCGACGAACCTCACCTGACCTGACAACCACAGAAAACTGCCGAGAGAGAGACACAGAGAGAGAGAGAGAGAGAGAGAGAGAGAGAGAGAGAGAGAGAGAGAGAGAGAGAGAGAGAGAGAGAGAGAGAGAGAGAGAGAGAGAGAGAGAGAGAGNAGAGAGAGAGAGAACGAAAGAGTGAGAGAGAAGATAGAGAGAGAGGAAGAGGAAGAGCAAAAGAAAAAGAGAAAGAGGGAGAGAGAGTAAGGTGATATCCAGGCCAGAGTGCCTGGGCAGCCAGGACAGGGAGGAAGGAGACGAGATTGGGAAGAGATAGAGTTAAAGAACGATATATATATAGAGAGAGTGAGTGAGAGAGAGAGCGAGAGATAGAGAAAGATAGAGTGAGAGAGAGTGAAAGAGATAGAGCGCGCGAGAGAGACGAATCGGGGGGAGGAGGAGGAGGAGGAGGAGGAGGGAGGGGAGGAGGAGGGAGGGGGAGGAG
>NW_014580023.1:18582-19747 GCF_000485595.1 Priapulus caudatus | reverse complement strand
CAACGGAGGAGGGAGGGAGGGGAGGAGAGGAGAAAGCGTGGGAGGAGGGAAAGAGGAGGTAGAGAGGAGGAAGGAGAGAGAGGATGGGGTAGATAGATAGAAGATGGAGGGAGAGGAGAGGAGAAGGGAGGAAGTGAGAAGGAGGAAGGAGGGAGGGGTTGGCATGTGTTCCACTCCACCCACCCACCAGACGGCAGTTCAAAGTCTGTAACGAATGCACTTGAGCGTAACTCGGTATGTGACATTTTGTGAACACAGTGGAATCTAGGTTGACACCAACCTAGATACGCACTCACGGTGAACGCACGCACGGCGACGTGCGGTGCCAGTCTAACACAAACACGTAACTCTTTCTCTCTGGCGCGCGTGCTCTCTCTCACATGGTGTTAAAACCGTCAGTCATCTTGTACTTCTAATCTTGTACGTAATCAATCTAGTAATCGATAAGTAGTTAGTCAATAGTCAGTCACGCTGGGTGAGCGGTGAAATAGCATCCAGTACAAGAGTTGACATCGTTCTGATTCTATATAGAGTGCTGACACAGGCGCAGCCACCGCCACCACTCACTACTAGCCTACGTGCCGAGTCATCCCCAGCTCCCCTCCTCGTCCTCGTCCTCGTCCTCCTCCTCTCCCCCTCCTCCTCCTCCTCTTCTCCCCCTTCCTCCTCCTCCTCTCCCCCTCCTCCTCCTCCTCGTCCTCTTCCGATGCAAGAGTTGACAGTTCTATCATCTACTAAACACAGGCCGCCTCTCCCACCCCTTCCCCTCCCCCCGTCCTCTCCCCTTCCCCCTCACCACCGTCCTCTCCCCTTCCCCCCTCCCCCCCGTCCTCTCCCCTCCCCTCATTATGATTGCTTGTAACTCGTTCCTCGCTTAGCTGTGACCCAGATTCTGCAAAAATAGAAAGGCGAACGCGGGCGGGGGGCGTCCTGCAGCTGTTACCAGGGAAAGAGAGGATGAAAGGGAGAGGGGTGACACTGTGACAGGGGGAGAGACAAGGAGAGGGGTGACAGGGGGAGAGACAAGGAGAGGAGTGACAGGGAGAGAGACAGGGAGAGAGACAGGGAGAGGGGTGACAGGGGAGAGACAGGGAGAGGGGTGACAGGGGGAGAGACAGGGAGAGGGGTGACAAGGGGAGAGACAGGGAGAGGGGTGAAAGGGGAG
>NW_014580023.1:13859-15744 GCF_000485595.1 Priapulus caudatus | reverse complement strand
GAGAAAGATAGAGAGAGAGAGAAAGAGAGAGAGAGAGAGAGAGAGAGAGAGAGAGAGAGAGAAAGAGAAAGACAGACAGTGGGAGAGGGATAGGAAGGAGGGGGAGGGATAGGTTGACAGCAGGAATGTGTGAGGAGGTGCTATTGCGTTAGTGAGACGGTGTTTTTGCCCTGCAGTGCTAACACATCCGCTCCTTTCTTCTCGTCTCTCTCTCTCTCCTCGCGTTCCTTTCTATAACATTCCTTTGTTCGCTAGCTCAGCGGGAGAACACAGAGAAGGGAGAATATCCTGCCTGCTTCCCTGCATGCCTGCATGCCTGCCCCCAACGTGCCAACCTGTCCCCCTCCCTGCCAGCCTACCCCCTGCCAGCATGGCTGTGCTGCCAGCTTACCTCTGGATCCATGAAATCGAACCCGTTCTCGGGCGAGTAGAACTCAGGGAACATTCGCTGGTAGTTCGCTGGAACAAACTCGCTGGCCTTCAGGAACCAGTCCCATCCCCCGTCGTCGGGGGCAACCCCGCATCGTGCAGCCTCCTCCTCCTTCTCTTCATCCCCGGCGACGCCCGCGCCATACCTGCCACCTGGTGCCGGGATGCGCATGCTGTCCGTTGTAGGGGGCGCCAGCGTGGACGACGTGTTGTTGTTAAGCGGCGACAAGAGAACAGGCATTTTTCGACGTGGCGTCGTTGTCATCGGTCACTGTTCTGTTATCGATGATCGCAGAGGTCAGAGTTCAAAGATTGACCAACCAATTGTTTCTTTATAGAAATATATATCCCTCGCACTATATGGGAGAGATATGTATGCAACCACAGCACACAACTGTTTATATATATATATATATACGTATATATAATATACGTGTGTGTGTGTGTGTCTAGGTCTTCTAATATATCTACACGTATATATATAACTCTGATGTCTATCACAGATCAGCTCCGTGTGTGTGTGCACACGTATTTACAGCAAACGCTAGTAGCGCACCCTGGTGGTTGCTCGAGCGTAGCAGACGATTCCTCTAACGTAATACTGTTTTTCTTCTTCTTCTTCTTCTTTTATTGAGGGAAAACTTACGGAATAATTGCTCCGGGGAGCGATCGTACTACGGCACTCTCTGCGTGTCTCTCTCGCGAGATCTCGCGAGTTTAGTGTGTCTAGTCTCCGACGAGGCTGTAGTCAGCGACGGCTATCAAGTGTTCGACGGCGCGCGTTCTGTAGCAGTATGGCAGCGAGGGTTGTGTTCTCATCCAGCTATCTTCCATCGTACACCTCTCTCTCTCTGCCTCCTCCTCCTCCTCTTCCTGCACCGTCACTCCATAGCGTGACAGCAGCAGCAGTAGTAGTGGCTGGTCGTGCCGGGACGCACGCACGCACGCGCACGCACGCACGCACGGGGGAGTGTGAGAGTGATCAGGCACTCACACGCGCTCACCCAGAAACGACAATGTTATAGTTTCGCGTGTGAGTAACAGGTGAACTGTGACCTCACAGACTCGCCTGATGTCGCGCACACACGCGCGTAGAGCTGCGAGTTAGATATATATATTAGCCTCGATCTACTCTCTATCGTGGACCTGTGAGATGTGACACACACACACACACGTACACACGGTGAGAGGGATGGCAAGCTTGTGTAGGGATGGTCACTACAGCTGTCTCACCGACCCACGCAGACGCACCGGTGGAATCACCGGCGGTAGAGGCTTGATCCGTCAGTGACTTTCCCACTCGTACACCAACTCACGGCACCGGCAATGACGTAACGACGTGACGTAATGTGATAATGACAACAGGTGTTGCCGCTCCGTTCTAGCTTCAGGGGGTAGATTCAATCAGTCAGTCAGTCAGCATCCACACCCGCACCTTCCTTACTCACCCAGCTCT
>NW_014580023.1:11811-12478 GCF_000485595.1 Priapulus caudatus | reverse complement strand
GAGAGAGAGAGAGAGAGAGAGAGAGAGAGAGAGAGAGACAGAGACAGACAGAGAGAGAGCAGAGGTTGCGCCCGGGCCGTTAGCTATAGATTAGAGGTGAGGGGAAAACAAGGAGGGCTGGTGGTCGGATGTTGCTCCTATCTGCTGCTGGTATGCCGAGGTCAGCCGCAGTTCCGGGTGCATGAGCACGCGGGGCAGATAGAGGCTCGCAGTTAACTACTGTCCGACACGATAGATGGCACCACGCTCGCGACTGAGCTCTAATAATATACTAGTCACTAGTATATACTAGTATAGACTAGTAGCCTCTAATAATATACTAGTATATACTGGTATAGACTAGTATAACCTAGTAGACTCTAATAATAGTCTATTACTTGAGCTCAGTGGTCTGTCCCCACATCATCAACTTACACTGTCCTCGTCACACTTACTCCATCAACGATATTTATATCAAAATCAAAATCGGACAAGGCGAAGGAGAACATGGAGGCTATGGAGAAACTAATGTTGTTTGTTGTTACTGGCTATATCTCACCTTCCTCCCATCTCTCCCCTTATCATACCATCTCCTCCTCCTCCTCCTCCCGTCCTCCTCCCCTCATCCTTCCTCCTCCTTCTCCTCCTCCCCTCCTTCTCCTCCTCCTCCTCCTCCCTCCTCCTTCTC
>NW_014580023.1:6903-7365 GCF_000485595.1 Priapulus caudatus | reverse complement strand
AGAGAGATAGAGAGAGAGAGAGAGATGGTAGACACTTTTTGTGTGTAGAAGCTTATGACGCCTTCCTTGCTTAACAATAATCGTGCGAATGTCATTTTAACGTGTGAGAAAGAAAGAGCAACAGACCCACAGATTACACAAATACGACGAGCCAGCTAAATATAATCAGCTAAATGTCAGAGTGTGCGCACACACAGTGATGATAGCAACAGCAGCAACAGCAGCAACAACGTTGATGATGGCGATGTTTTGCTATTGTTGGCTTCAGCGATTGTTTGTTATCTGACGGATGCTGCGCGTCTTTATGCTTCGCTTCTGTTGATTGATTCTGATGTGAAGCTGTGAAGTGATGCTGTAGCTCACCCATGATTTTATGTCTCTCTCTCTATATGTCCCCCCTCTACTGCATTCTCTCCTTCTTTCTCCCTTTCTCTCTCTATCACTCTCTCTCTCTCTCTCTCT
>NW_014580023.1:4400-5446 GCF_000485595.1 Priapulus caudatus | reverse complement strand
ATGGTGGAAGAGATATAGTAAAGAGATATATAGAGGAGGTATATATGGTGGAAGAGATATAGTAAAGAGATAAGATATAGAATTTTCTAAAGGAACAGTAACAAGATATCAGCTTCTTTACATAATAACTGCTTGATTATCTTCACTCACCTAGTTGAGGTAATGATTCAATGGCGTGTCAGTCAGTCAGTGCATCAGCAGATATGCAAGAAACAGAGAGAGAGAGGTCTTGTTAACGTGTGTAAGTAGCGGCCACTCGTCAACTCGACCCACCAGCCAACTCGACTCGCTACTATAAACTCCATCCCTTCGCATTCTCTCTGTACATGCCCCGCATGCGAACCCTCACCACATCCCTCCCCTCTACACCTCCTCCCATACCCTTTCCCTCTACACATTCTCTCCCCCTCCCCCTCTTAGCCCCCTCCCCTCCCCTCCTCCCGCTAACTACGCAGCTGCGCGTGTTTCCAAGGGCACCTTGAGGCGGGAGTCTGGCGGTCGTGACCGTACCGCCGCTGCTAACACTCACAACACACAACACGAACATTACAATCAAGAGTAGATAATATAACTTTATTATAGTTATAACCAAGATAATAACTATAAGTTATAACAAGAGTAGATAATAACACTACTAATTATTGGCTATATTAGTTATTGGCTATTGGAGTATCTATCTACTCTTGATATAATGTATTAAACATTTAACTGTGTTTATACACTGAGAGCGAACATATAATGTATTATAATTATATTTAACTGTGTTTATACACTGAGAGCGAACATATAATGTATTACAATTATATTTAACTGTGTTTATACACTGAGAGCGAACAGCCGTGAAGCAACGAGCTTGTAATGTAAATAAGCGGTTACGTCACGGTTAGCTGAGAGAGCGACAGCAGAGAGGGGGAGAGGGGGAGAAGGGAGGGGGAGAATGAGAGAGGGGGAGAGGCGGAGAGGGGTAGAGGGAAGAGGGAGAGTGGGAGCCTGCGCGTGCGTGTGTGTGTGTGTGTGCGTGCGTGTGTGCGTGCGTGCGTGTGTGC
>NW_014580023.1:0-1208 GCF_000485595.1 Priapulus caudatus | reverse complement strand
GTGTGTGTGTGTGTGTGTGTGTGTGTGTGTGTGTGTGTGTGTGTGTGTGTGTGTGTGTGTGTGTGTGTGTGTGTGTGTGTGTGCGTGCGTTGTGTGTGTGTGTGTGCGTTGTGTATGTGTGCGTGCGTGCGTGCGTTGTGTGTGTGTGTGTGCGTTGTGTATGTGTGCGTGCGTGCGTGCGTATGTATGTAAGCATTACGACGAACGACCCCCCTGCCACCATTTAACCGGTTATCTATATCACTCTATTGATATTTATACATAGATTACGAACATTGATATTTATACATGATCGATTATGTACATTGATATTTATACATAGATTACGAACATTGATATTTATACATGATCGATTATGCACATTGATATTTATACATGATCGATTATGCACATTGATATTTATACATGATCGATTATGCACATTGATCGTTGTTTACAGATCACGGCGTTTGCACAGTGCGCGTAAACACACGAGTCAGCAACAACAACAACAACAACAACAACAAGTATTGCTATCATGCTTACAGCTGTTTACAGTCGTGTTCCTAGGGCAACATATAATCCACACATATCGTTATAACCCCTCCTCCCAACCCACCCACCCACCTTATTCCCGACCCCGGGGGTGGGTGGGTGTGTGGTTGGGTGTCACACATACAACACACAATACAGTTCTTACCATGGCAAACTGATGTTAATGTATATATGAACACACCGCACACGGCAGAGGTCAACAGAGCAGAGGTCAACACGGCAGAGGTCAACCGCAGGTCAAGCAGTCATTTACAAACATAAATAGAGGAACAGGTAAAGAGATACAATAGATGAAACTGTGGAAGCAGTAATTTACACAAAAAATAATGAGAGGAAACAGTAAAATAGACGCAACAGTAGAGAGATATATAGAGGAGGTATATATGGTGGAAGAGATATAGTAAAGAGATATATAGAGGAGGTATATATGGTGGAAGAGATATAGTAAAGAGATATATAGAGGAGGTATATATGGTGGAAGAGATATAGTAAAGAGATATATAGAGAGGTATATATGGTGGAAGAGATATAGTAAGAGATATATAGAGGAGGTATATATGGTGGAAGAGATATAGTAAAGAGATATATAGAGGAGGTATATATGGTGGAAGAGATATAGTAAAGAGATATATAGAGGAGGTATATATGGTGGAAGAGATATAGTAAAGAGATAT
>NW_014580022.1:12796-21881 GCF_000485595.1 Priapulus caudatus | reverse complement strand
CCTAGAACACAAAAATAATTCATGCATAATCATCAAATATAATATCTGTATCATTTAGTGTGCCTCTTATAGAACAATCATAATTGAAACTTGGCACATCGCCCGCTCGTCAAAGTTGAGTGAAATTAATGTCGGGCTAAACTAAAAACAAAAAATGACCCGCTCATTTCCGTATGTAAAATAATAGATATATATAAAAAATATATATGGGACTTGTAGTGTACGTGTTGATTGTCGTAAATGTCATTAGTTTACAATGAAATTTAATAACTAACTAGATATTAGTGTTATGAACACTGCATAAGAAGGCTCAGACAGACACTCACAAATGAATAGTATGAGGATTTAACTTGAGAAAGAAGCTCTAATATCTCTAAAGTCGGCAGCATCTATACACGAATCAGAAGACTACAGAACTAAAATCTGATAGTGCAGTCTCACCAGGCAAGTAGTAAGCCTCACCATGGTCCCTGAACACATGCATAGAAAGATTCTGGTAAGTTGAAGTGCCCAGAAAAGTTAGTACAGGGAAAGGGTTGCAAGAGCGTGTGGGTTACGGTCGGAATGAATGGGTTAGTTGAGACGGAAAGCTATAGTATTGACACGACTCTATAACATCAACGGCAGATGGCTATACCCTTCAGGCAGCTTGCCATCTGTTTTGTTGTCGCCCACAAACAGGACAACCTTCAGATGTTCAATGCATGATATTGCGGCTAACCCTGTGTCGTGCGCAGTTAGCCAGAATTGCCGTGTAATTACACGATTCCATGTTAATATTAGTTCATCTCAGGAAGCGACAAAAGTGGTTGAACGACAATAAATTAACTGCCAGGGACTAATAATATCCAGTAATCGTATATCAAATAGGCTATCAAAGTGCTCAAACAACGGGTACAAGAACAAATATTGGTAATGCGGTTTTTTTTGTGATGTCACGATCAGTCGATTATACTGCAATTCATCGGGTTGAACAGTGGCTCGAACAGCGCTTGCGTTATCAAAAACCATAATCATTTCATCAAATAAAAAAAAAATTAGAAAAAAATGAATAATAACAGTAAAACTTGAACAAGATAAACTGTGAAAAGTGAGACAATCAGACGATATTCATCGCTTACTATACAAGTTTAATCCTTCTATTAAATTCATGTATTAAAACACGAGCTAGTTAAACGGCGCCTAAACAAAGCACGTACATTGCAACGATGTTACGCACAGCAGGACATTCCAACACCCGAAGATAAGCGATTTGTAACGAGTCTGCGTATGGGTGCCCCACATGAGTCGCATTACGAAATTATAAGCCGATTGACAAACACTAGTTTTTCTTGCTCTGCGGAGGATTGCGGCATTGCCTGATAAACTGGAACGATTAGCGCACGAAACAGTGTCTTCGATGCCGCGATTGCTCCGCCGAGAGTGAATTAGGCCGAATGAATCTGACCCACGAGGGGGGGGGGGGGGGGGCGGTCCCAAGGGGGTGGGGGGGGGGGGCGGGGGAGGGGGCGGGGGGTGGGGGGGGGGGGCGGCTCGGCGGGGGGGGCGGGGTCACGAACGGGCGGGGGGGGGGGGCCCGCAGGGGGGGGGCTGCTCTCCTCCTCCTACCATCTGGGGGGGGCTCCCTAGGGTCCGCACTCCTTGATCTCTGGGCTCTCACTCGTCACCCGTCTGCTTGGGGGGGCTCTGTCGGGCCCAGGCGGGGGGGGGGGGGCGGGCCCCCTCCGTTGGGGGGGGTTTCTTCTTTCTACTGCCATCCCGGCGGGGACGGGGGGGGGTCCTGCTTCGCCGGGGGGGGTCCGGGGGGGCGGGCGGGGGGGGGGTGTTTTGCTGAATGCTGCCGTGAATCTATACATCATCGCTACATTACTCTATAAAGCTGATAAGTCCATCCTGGGAGAATTGGCCTTGAACTTCAAAGGAAAGGAAACCAGTTATTTAAAAAGACAACCTGACCCATACCTGCCCTCCTTCCTGATGGGCCATTTCAAAAAGCACCTCAAGGTTGCCGTCTCTCTGCTGAGCTTGTACGTGAGACGTAGCGTTTGGTGCCAATAGCTCTGGCACTACTCCATCATGGTGCTCTCTTCTTGTTTTACCTCTCTTCTGTCTTGCGCGATGGTAACTGCTGAACCCCAACACACACATCTTTTCCTGTGGATTTTCAAAGATGTAGCTTAGCTAGAGTTCGGAGTACACTGTCTATTACTGCCATGAACTTTTAAATCCTCTGTAATTATGACTTTTAAAATTATCTGTTAATGTTGGGCATAAAATAACCTTAGTAATATTACGCAGTGCACTAGCGATTTACAGTCGAATAATCCTGACCGATTAAAAAGATGACTTATCAAACCTAACTGATATGCAGTATCATTATGTATACTGCAGGACATATCGCGGTGTGTGTTTGTTCAGTAATTTAGTTCGAGGAGGAAAGTGAGTTTTATTGCGTTATTATATTTACCAGCTCGCCATTTAGTTTGGCATTCCACATCAGGACCTTCATATTTTAGCAACTGCTATGAATAGGTATAAAACCCGTACTGCGTGTCTTAATCAACAATTCCCATCCCATCGCATGGTTTGGAGAGATGCCAAATAAATCGCTAGTCTCCTGCGCAGCCACCCGTCATCGTTTTCGATCAAGTTTGACAGCATCGAGTTGGTGCTTTGTTAATTCCTTTGTCTGTGCAGCGGACAGCGGTTGTTTAATGTCGAACAATCTGTCGACAGCTATCAAACATAAGGATAACACTCGTTAATATTATCGAGACTCTCGACCCCTAATTCTCTAACCGTTTTGGCTTTCAGCTGAAGAGATAATCATTTTCATGCTTGTTTCTGTGCTATTACTATGTAAAAGCTTACTTCTTCACATTCCAAATGAATCAGACAACAATTTTGTATTACTAGAGCTGCAGTGTAATATCATGCTGGTTCCAAATTTAAGTATCTCACCAAATCAGGCCACTCTATACTGCGAAACTGAAAGAAATTCTATATGAGGATGTAATAATTTATAATCATACCATTGGAAACACGATAGCCTGTTTCGTAACAACCAGTTTAGAACCAATTTACACCTACTGATACAAAATTATAACCTTGATCTGAAACGAAAGTTGTTTGTTAAGCATCTAAATCACTCGGTAGTGGCTTTCCAAGACTCCTGCGAAATATAGCTGCTTTACTACGCATAACACATATTGTTGTTGTACAATTTTTATTATGATTTATAATATATATATATATATATATTACTTATATTTAACTATTCACATAATCATGGTTTTTAAACATTTCCCAAAGTTTACGTATTCTTCACATACGGAGGGTAAACAAACATCACATCGCGCAATGCAGAATAAAATGCTTTACACGCCTGTTGCATCAAGTCGAGGAATTGTGTACATCAGGCAGTCAACCCTATCATGCAACTTGTGCGAGGTTCCTGCTATGGTCTCTTGCTTCCTGCCAGGGCCTCTTGCTTTGGCTGTGACAATTGATAAGTTTACTTATTAATTTGATGTTTCGTGGTAAATACACCAAAACTAGATTGTGTGATGTATGCACCACCATCCACATCGTAGCCTACTGCCAAGTATAACCTTGCCACAACTCTATTCTCTTATCCTTGCCTGAATGCCTAAGCACAGAGCGCGTGTTGTACCATTTTCAAGCTTTGGTATGAACCCGCACCTTCACATACGAGGCGAGCAGGTCAACTATTGAGCCATCGCAGTGTCTACAGCCATCGCAGCTACGCGGACAGCCATCGCTGCTGCGTGACAGTCATCGCAGTTGGTGTACGATAACACATGCATAGCAATACTTGTGCTCTATATATTCATACCTGCAAATGGCTTCACGGAACTTACTAAACTACAGTCTCTGGCAATCAGAGCTATGTTCTAATACCCTTTCAACTGACTTGTCTGGCCAAGTGTCTCGCTCAAAACAACTCTGGTTGGGTGAAGATGCTTGCAAAGCACTGTCGGACTGAGAGGCTGGAAAATGCTGTCCTGCGCACAGCTCTAATCCACTCTCCGCCGTTGGTTTTCCATCTTTTGAATCTGGGAACAATATAATATTACATGTCAAAAATGAGTCACAAAAGAGCAAAATATGCATTTAAGTGCATTAATAATATTACTAATTATAATTAGCCAACCAATAGCTCGTAATAATAGCAAACACTATCGATATATACTTGATAGAGGGCTCGGTGATATATAGTGTTTAAATATATATAATAAATCATGTAGGGACACTAAATGATACAGATATTATATTTGATGATTATGCATGAATTATTTTTGTGTTCTAGGTGGGTGGAATAATAATCCAACTGCGCTTCAACTAAAAAGTGTGATGAAGCACTTCATGGTTCGTTGTGGGGTGGAACCAGGCAGGTCTGGGAACGTGGTCCCCTTAGAAAACTTGGAATGTGTCGGAATCTCGAACCTGGAAGCACGTCCAGCAACTCACACTGAGGCTGAGACCTCTCCCTTCGAGGCAACAAACGCCATACATGAAGACCATGCATACGGTGGTGTCATCAATCTATCCCCCTTAGTAGATAATGTACTAACCTACATTTCAGGGTGGGTAGCAAAAAAAGTGGTCCAACGCATAAAATGCAATACTTGTCGCCAAAGCATAGTAGTACCTGCTACATCTACATCTAATGAATGTGGTGGTTCGTCTGCCTCACAACTTCTAGTTTTAAAAGACAATAGTGGACTCGTTATTCCATCACCTAGCACTGTAAAAGTTGTTTTTTAGCTGAAAAAGCACTTCGACACATGATGGACATCCACACAGCCAAAAACATCTGTACACTACAACAGGTCAAGTACAGAGTAATTAAAGAAATTGGTAGCGCGGACATATTTGCTTTAGGTGATCATTTTCTAATTATTTCCCGTATAATAATTTTTTCCAATTAACGCAAATATTTACATGATTTATTTACATTTTAATAACAACAATTATTTTTACAACAATTAAAAATTTATTTATTTATATATTTTTTTAAATAGGGTTTGGGTTAGGGTTAGGGTTAGGGTCTGGGTGACAACGCAGTGAATGCACCATAAAACAGGAGTGTGAGGCCTGTGATTTGTATCAACCAATGGCAGCGCTCACTAGAGCCCTATGTTCTTGATTGACCTAGGAAAAAAATCACGCGGGTGGTGCCAGCTAGGTATATAAGGCGCGCCAAATCGCAGAGCAAGGGCGTTATTTTTCAGGCTAGGTAGGAGGAAGAAGTAAAGTAGAAAAAGAAGAAGAGAAAAGAGGAAGAAAGCATTTTAGGTCTCGGGGAGAGAGATAACAGAGGGAATAGAAGCACGGGTTTTCGGGTAAGAAGAACAACGAGAGAGGGGAATGAAATGGGGAAGGAAAAGAACGGGATTTCAGATCGGTAGAGCCAGGAGCGACTATGCGGGAGACACCCGTGGAGACTACCTAGGTCTACGCGGAGAAAGGATGACGGGGAGAGGAGAAGACGAAGCCGGCAACTCGTTAAGCCTTCTTTAATATTAGTCTAGTGGGTTTAGGATCCGTTGCATATACGAATGCAGGGGAATCATTTGTAAGCTAGTAAGAAACAATAAAACTATAACCGTACAGTTAACCAAATCTAACTGTGTTCTGTTCCACTGCAGGGTTCTCCCTACGTTGCGCAAACAAGGCGCGCGCGCCCCGTTTGGGAAAACTCCCCCCTGTTTCAATCGTTGCGCCCAGTTTAAATTACCTCCGCCCCGTTTGAATTCCACCGCAATAAAAGTTTGACATCGATCGTCAAGAATTCCCATTCGACCAGGACCATCGACGCGTGTATTTTTACCGTACCACGCATGCACTGCAGACCATACACAAGTACAAACAGTTAACCTGTGCCGGACCCAACACTAACTGTACACAGACCCGGCTATCTTATATATACAAGAACACCAAATACCGTCTATGGTGTGGTGGCGATTTTACGCATTAATTAGTGGTACGGTAAAAAAACACGCCCCCCAGACCCCCCTAGTTTCCCCTCCCTTCCTTCTTCCCCTCCCCTCCTCCCCCTGTTTCAATTTCATCCTGGGGAGAACCTGCACTGGTACTACCTGTTATTTGCTACGACATCGCCGTCCAGCCTAACGGCAGGAGCGAACATTGAATCCACACAACTAGACACGCGTTAACTATATAACGCCTGTCATACCGTAGGCGGCTACCCATAGGGCCACTACACTATCACTCAGGGTGATACAATTGTATCCACACCTACGAATACGTCTAGTTCTATTACTACAATTATTACTACTTACTAGTAGTACTAGTTACTAGTTCTATAGTACTATACTATAGTACTACTAGAGCTACTAGTAGTAGTACTACTACTAATACTAATAGTAATACTATACTATAGTACTAGAGCAGATGGGGTCGTTGTCGTATCAGGTACTACGGATATGTACCCGAGGTAGTTTTGCACTATGCACTTATGCACTTAGGATGTAAACGTAAACACAATTTCGAATTTGTTGTGAACTCGGGTACGTGTACACAGTACTGTACTGTACACGCCGTACACCGTAAGCGTAGGCTACAGACAGGCTACAGCCTATTAGCTCCAGGAAACGGTATTGCTAGGGTTAGAATACCGTTTCAGATTCTTGCCCACAATTCCTTGTAGTTGCTCGGTATCCAACCACGACACAGCTAGCGTCCCATGTAATAGCTCAAACGAATCAATAAACCTCTGGCTTGCTCGCGGTAACTGCGGCGCTACTGGGCCGCTACTTATTATTGAGTTATGCCGTTTTTCTGAGATGATTGGGATCAAAACAACCAGATAGCGCCATGTCTGCCATGTTCAGTGCAACTAAAATCGGCAATGACCTGATTTCCACAGTGCGTAGGCCAAATACAACGCAAGTACATATCTTCGCATGATAATTATTAAGTTGTTGTAGATTGACGATTCCTGGTTTTCAATGTTTTAATATTTATATATATACGAGTATATGATGCTTTTTTATGCTCGTGCCAACGCAAGTAGCAACGCTATGGTATGTTTGTCGTTTCGGGTTTCCGGGCGTGCCGTTCGAAAATCATGCGCATTGGCAACATGGCGGTTGGCGGTTAGTTGAAATTTCGTTTTGGCTCTTGAATTTACACTGTGCACAGCAAACCTGAGGTATTAGTTTTCATAACAACGCTGGAATACTATAAGGTGAAGGTTAATTTGATACAAAACAAGCAGAAATGCTTAGATGATCATTTTATTTGAGATATACGTAATTGTTCGGTAGTTTTTGTACGGCTACACAGATTTTTTCAATGGATGGATGTCAGGCGGTGGATGGATGGAGTGGATGGATGGATGGATGGATGGATGGATGTCAGGACGTTTAGTCACACAGCCTGGTCGGGTTACAGCCTATAGAGTATAGGCTATAGACTTACAGTGAGCGAAACCCAGGCAATTTATGACCGTAATTGAGCGATTTGCATTAAGAAACTTCGTTCCCGTATCTTTTTCTCACAATATAATCTGATTTACTCCCATAGCATGCCATAATTATAAACGTAAACACAATTTGTTGTGTAGTGGTGTACACAGTGTGGCAGGTCAGGTACACCCAAGCAATATGGCCGCCTGAAATTTTATTGGTTGCAAGCCAAAAGTCACGTGATTGCCCTTCTAGGTTATTGGGTTGCGATTTCTATGGGCGGAGGTAACAAGACCGTTTGGAACTTATATGCTGGCGCCATCTATTGGTGCCAATAGTATGGCAGCCTCCTTAGATTTATATTTTCTATGGAAATAATTGCAATTATAATATAAATACGAAAAAATGAAAAATTGATATAGATATTATTTTGTAAATTATATGCTGTATTTGAATGGCTAGTGGTTTGTTACTTCTTGTGTCCTCCTTTAAAACTTCGTTATATCCTTCCTATATTTGTCCACAAACACACATTGATCTACAAACCACGATCTCCTGTCTCGCTCTCCCGCGTCACTCTCTCCCTTCGCAACACGCCAACCAACGCCATGTCGTGAAAATAAAAACGATAACGGTAGTAATAACAAACAGCTGCCACAACTGTAACACAATGGGCTGCTCATCCAGCGCCGTTACACTGCTTACAGTTCTAAGCTTTAGGAATAACTAGAAATTATCTAAGAATCTCTAGAAATAACTAGACTAAAGAAAAGTTCGAAGAATAACCTGTTATTCTTAGTCTATTGTGATACCTTCCATTATACTAACAAATCAACAAACTCTGTTCTGTTTATTAATGTCGTCGACAGATGGCGCTACGATAATCTGCTGGTACGTACGAATAGCCAGAGCCGCCTTCGGCTGTGATACATCGGTTCCAACCAGACGACTAGCGGGCATCCATCACAGCCGAATGGGATTAGTACCGACCGTGGTTTATTCAAAATGGCGGCGCCCATACAGAATCGCGCTTCAGCTTGTTTTTATGAGTTTTTGAGTATGATTATGGACGATGATGAACAAATTCTTCTCAGACAGCTTAGTCTGATGATGTCCACTCAAGCATTAGGTGTAGTGGACAAATTTCCAGTTCAACTGCCGAAGATAATCTTTTTCATAATGAAATTACCAACGCCTTCCACTAACGCCCGCCATCTTGAAACCGACCTCGACCAACCTCCGGAGATTGGTACAACTCGGTCGGACTACGGTTCGGACTAAATCACGTTCGGGTGCATCTAGTCCCGACATAGTCAAGAAATCGTGCCACCCGAAGGCAGCCCAGGGAGCAAAGCCATACGGATCCGTACAAATAACAACAGCATATTATTTATCATAATGTAAAAATGCTACAAAGTTCAACTGGTGCCATTTCGCTCAAATTTGCCCTGTGACGTCATCAGACTGCTAGTGCTATCGCTATGAAGAGGACCTAATCAGACCTGTACCGGAATAAACGCTAAGTAATGCTAAAGGCCACCGCACACCAGCCGATTTTTACAAACGATGAAGCGATGAAGCGATGAAGCGATGAAACGATGAAGCGATGAAACGATGTAGGTGTGCGCGTT
>NW_014580022.1:0-12771 GCF_000485595.1 Priapulus caudatus | reverse complement strand
CGCCGACCCGTTTGAGGACGCGGCCGGCACGACGGGAAGCATCGACCACTCAGTATTTGTTCATTTTTAGGGGTTTGTGTGGGGCAAGCGAAAAATAATGTGACAATAGGGATATCCGAAGTCGCGACTCATTATAAACCGAAGTGCGCGCAATTGTAGATCGACACGCGTAGATATAAGTACGCGGCTGAGGAATTCGCGAGTTAAGATTAGTAGGATTGCCGAACCGTATTGTGCTTACAAATCGCGCTCAAGCGAAAGCGGTTTTTGTCTGTGTTATTCGTAGTTTCGCGAATCTCATGCCCGCCTACGTGCACTAGAAGCGGAAAGTGGCGAACACGCCCTACTTTCTGAGCTAAGGAGGAAATGTGACGGCCGCAGGTAAAATCGGTCAGGAAATAGAGATTCCGGACGGGAGCCGAAATTCCGGGATAGCCGGTTCGGTGGGAACAAAGTACGAACACCTGAAACCCGCCGAAACCACTCGAATGCGACAATGCCGCGAAGCAGCTGATGCGCCGCAAGCACCAAACACACGACCGCGATAGTACGAAACAGTTCGAGAGGTGACTGTCGCGCTGGCCAGTCCAGAGCGGCTGCAAAGTAGCGTACAGAGACTAGCATTCGGCGCTACAGATACAACATAGCGCAGTCTTCGACAATCAGTTCATAAGCAAAATCACTGGTAAGTTGAAACTGCCAAAGCAAACGAAACAAGTTCCATTTGACGGCAACATGAAAAGGCTTGTAGGACGACTTCGAGGAGGATCTCGGCCGCAAAGCTAGCCAGACATGTATATAGAAGATTAGACATCAATATCAAGCACACTCAGGCCTCAACAAGATGAAATCTGGCGAGAGACGAAATGCGTCCTTAATGTCCAGACTTCTCAGAAAATTACACCCTCAAGTATGCTTCTAAATACAAGAGCTTACATTTCGGCGCCATCTAATCAACAGGCAACGTTGCTACAACGGGATGTGTTCTATAGCCAAGGCTATGAATTCGCTTTGCCCACCGCCTATCGAGTTGTAGCAACACGAGTGCTCAAGCCAGCTGGCGCATCTTGAACCGGTATTTGAGAAGGTACGCAATGAACATCCTGGCTGTAGGACGTCGTTGACTTCGTGACGATGGACCGATCTACCAATACCGGTGCAGAACAAGTTTCTACTTCAATGTGTACATGCCCATACTAGTGGGGCATGAAGAGTGTCATTGGTCTTTTCCTGGATAGCGGCCATGGCCAAAGGCGCCGCCGCATGGCAGCGGCGGTACCCGAAAACGGACAGCCGATCAACTGCGTTGCCTGGAGGGAATGACATTGCCTGATGTCACAACCTTAGTTGGCGCACTGTCCAGAAACACAAATGTCTGCATATCCACGTGTGCTGAGGCAAGACGTATCGAAATGGATAAAGTGATCGACGCAGCTCCACCATGCGCACTCTTCGGTGGACAAATGACATATTCGACCAACGTAATATCTCAAGAGAAAGGACAGGCTTATTTTCCCGTCGATTGCAGCTGTTTTTGTTCGAGGGATTATCCTGTAAAATGCTTCGAATTAGGAAAATAATTTGGCAAACTACTGGAATAATGAAGTCTTACCGGATGGCGCACCTGCTTGCATTCTACTTTTTTTTCTTTTCAGCCACAACACGATTTAATTGCATACAACCGCCGTTGGTGGGCTCAGGGTTCCACCCCAGCTACGTAGCTCTAATTTACAACCGGTACGTGTATTCTACGATGATTTTGGTTGGCAATTACTGGTGGACGGTATCAGGGCGAAACCTATATCCTGCTTTAATAGGATGTCTGATGAGGATTCAATCCCGTGTCGACGCATATGTCTCGCGGGTGTGTGGTCTAGACCACGGCGATTCTTATTTCGCCGCCACGATAAAGGACAACGACGTGTGGGTATTGAGGACAGTGACATTATTACACTCATCCCTGATCCACGAGCTCATTGAAGGTGGTAATCAGCTCTACAGGTGTGGACAGTGCTGATTGGCAATGAAGTTGTGCAAGCCTTAGGATGAATGGTGGCTGAGTAAGATAGGTCTAATAGGCACTGTGTTTGATCGCAAAAGAAATTTTAAAAAGTTTTGAGCTGATTTGTCAAGTTACTGTGCTTACGTATAGGCGTCGTCTATTCGTTGAGTTCCCTCTGTTTAATTTGGCGTTATGCATTACATGACTGTTTTAGTCATGCATGCCGAGTATAGACTATGCAGAATTCTCGGTCCACCACAGGCGCCTCATCAACTCCACTGGCGCCGGACTTCGTTCCAGTGGATTGAATTACGCGGCCGTTGCAGCCCGTGACACTATCAGCAAGTTAATTACCACAATGTCAGGATGGCGAGCCAAGGCGATAGCTTCTGTATTTAGGCACTCGTAGAGAGTTTGAACGCTGTCACGTCGCTATACAGGTGGGCTAAGTTTCGGCATCATTAGTATTTTATGGTCTTTAGTGTTTTAGTGTTATTTTGGTTGAAGGTTTGAATATAACAGGTTCTTTTCTAATCATCCTGTTGCTGAATTTACCCATTCTGGTTTTGAACAATTTGGATGGGTATAGACCTAGGGCGATGTAGACGATTTATCCGTTATATCGGTATATTGCAAATTATATCTTTTGAAAACTGACATATCGCGATACAACTTGCGGGATATCGATATTTTACGATACGGTGCGGTATAACAAGAAATAAACTACTTGACAACTTGCCGTTTATGTCTATATTGCTATGGGCTCGAAATTATTGCGACTGGCGAGTGTCATATATTACGAAAGCCACAATGCGCTGCACGCTGCATCAGTATTACGCGACCACTAGCATGCGAGCCACGGCGCAAGCCACTTTAGTCCGCGCGGCAGACTGGTAGTGAGCGAGCTACCGTCAACCAGGGCAGTCTATATACTAGCCTATGCTCGCCTGGAGCTCCCCCCGCCGCGCCGCGCGATACGAAGCTGGAGCGAGCGCCCACTATCGTTCAACCGATTACTAGTTTACTTTGTGGCGCGCTACGCGTCTCGGCGCAGGCGACGCTGTCGTCAGTAACCACGCATCGATCGACTCTAATATCGCAACGAGCAGCCAAAATTGGCAGCGCCTGTTAGCCAGAACGATTTGTTTGAGATTATCCCCAAATAAAAGGGCAAAGCTGGAGCTGAAGGGCTGGGTGATGTATAGGCAACGACTTCGAATTTGAAGAGATCCAAACTTTCGATGGTCAGCGTTAGTTAATAACATTGCTGTATGCGCCACGTGTGATGATCTAGAATCAAAACACAGTGGTGCGCACCAACCAACCTTGGCCCGGTGCATGTTCGTCGTTGCACAACCCAAGCGTACTGCGTACACAGAACCTGGCAAGCGCAGTGCTACATAAAACCCTGCAAGTTTCCCCATCCACTCCAAAGCTGAGTCAGTCAACGTCTGCAAATTTATTTGGCTGACACGAACTATACAAGCAACATTCAGCACGCGCAATTAGCATCACAGATGCCATATGCGGAAGTTCATTCGTACACGAATCTCGCGCCCAATATAGCTGTGGTGTTCCATACTGGATTCAAACGCATGGCTATCGGTGTCTGCGGCCTCCAATATACGTCCAACTAGACAGCAACTTTTCTGACGTGATCATACCAGACATGTATCTGAATGTAAAGCGAGAAGTTAGAGCACCAGTCTGTCAAATGCCACAACACGGTAGGCAATTGACAACGGATGGCTGGACATCAGAGACCTACAGAATCTTTCCAAACCATAACGTCCTCTCCATTTCTTGCAGACTGGAAAATGGAGTCTTACTGTTTACAAAACTAGACCTCTTACCTGAGAGCCATACAGGTGTAAATGCTGGCGGCAATCATCAGCGGAAGCTATTGTGGGAAATGGGGCTTCCCCCAAATCCACCATTAGTTCACTGACAATCAGCTAATATGAACTGGCTGCCTGTTGAAGCTGGCCTTGCTTCCCCACGTCGGCTGTTATGCCACATACGCTCAACTTGGCCAGCCCAGAAAGCCCTTCAAAATCAGTCAGTTTGCCAGATACTGATGGGAAGGATCAAGGAGAATTGTTCATATTTTTCCCGCAGTTCACAGGCAACTGCCATTCCTAAAGACCAAATTCAAGCACTCAATTTTCCCAGCTCACCAAGCCTCATCCAAGACGTTGCTACACGGTGAAATTTTTTCTTCAGCTGATATGATCGAGAGGTTTCTCGAATCTGCAGCAGCAGGTCTATGCAACACTTCGTCAGACAAAGAATATGGAGAAACAGCGGAAAGACATTAGCTACACTAACTGAAACTGACATTCACAACATTGTGAAACAATCTGTGGAGTGCTCTCCAAACCACTTAAGCCAATACTAGTCGCCTTGTGCACAGAGAAGAGTGCCCAACAGTGTTCACATCATCCTTCACCCTCAACGGTCAACTTCTGGGCCAGGCTACATGTTCCCAGATGTTAACTGATTCTACCATGGTGACAGGAGCTAAAGGCCTAACTATCGTCCCTCAAGCATCTGTCTCCAGGTATTTAGTAGCATTGAATGTATTCCACATCTTTAACTTATGTTATTTACATTATCTGAAATGTAATTTATTAAAAACAAATTTTTAATAATTATCTGTAAAATTTTTAAATTTACATTAATTTAATTTACTGTTCTCATTGTTCAGTTTTTCAGTCACATTCTGTACAGTAGCTTGTGTGTTTTCTGTTACCAGATATCAGGATAGGAGTGAAGGAAATTCTTGGCATTGGGCACTGCAATCGACCGAGGTCTCAAGGATCTCGGCATTTTTGAGGAGGATGAGCGACTGACAATCTACACTCGACTGGCAATGACCGCAAGGCCCAGCTTATGACAGACGGGATCAGCCAACAAGTCGTTGTGAAGCAAGAGATCCTGTTCCTGATTTGCGTGCCTGTCAGGACCCTTCAGAAGTAAGTTGTCAACTAATAACTATTTGATAATAGCTGCTACAATCCATTGACAGCAATTAAATTATTTAATTTATTAGTTAAAATTTTACCTAAGGTATCACTTTGATATTTAAATAGAAATTTAAATTGGTTGACAAAGTCACTGTCCAGAATATTTGTTGCGTGTTTTACTAGTTGTTTAATCTATGGTCGTTAAACTGTTAATCGGATTTATTTGTGCTTTACTGGCCTTACAGTAGACAGTTAATGACATGTGTTACATATATGTCTATTTTCAGATGCCACACGAATGCTCGGACCAGCCCAGTCCTGTACATACTGGCAGGCACGCAGGTCTCGTTGCCTGCAGCAAGAGAGACCCCAGTCTGGCTTTCAATACTCAGGGAATGGTTTATCGTTAAGGTAATTAAGAACAGAGATCAAGACCATCACCTTGCAGCGATGTACCGGGCGGGAAATCAGAGGGTTTATAGAGCTGATGTGCTCATAGAACCGTTTGGTCAGAATCCTCTGCTCTGCGTGAAGGAACAATCAGTTTCATGTTCCCGTCATTAGCCTAATTATGCAGCGGTGGTTATTGTGCATTCAGCCACATCGTAGCTGCCTCCGAGAGCAGTATTCAGTACAGCGGGGGACATTAGTTACGCACAGAGGGCTTCACTGTCAGCAGAAAACATTGACGTGCTTTGCTTTTCTTAAGAAAAACATGAGAAATTAAAGATCATGTATATTGCACAATGCACCATTGCACTTCCCAGAAACACACGCGTTTCTGTTACCCTTACTGTTACACACCGTCGTTCTGTAGTCGGTAAACTCACTACCTTTCTCTTAACCATAGTTAGCTTGTCCTCTTGGTGTTCTTGTTCTTGAAGTTAAGACTGTAGCTTGTTCTTGTTCTTGAAGCTAAGACTGTAGCTTGTTCTTGAAGTTAAGACTGTAGCTTGTTCTTGTTCTTGAAGCTAAGACTGTAGCTTGTTCTTGTTCTCATTGAGTTACACACTGACACACTGTCATATTTGTAGTGTAAACTCAACTCACTAAATGTAAATGTAGCTTGTTATTAAAACTTATTATTCTCATCAACATTGACAATTTGACACACTCGCATATTTTTACAGTGTCAACAGTGGATTGTTCCTGCTGAAAAGTCAACACACAATAAATAAAACAAATGACCACTGACCAATTTGGTAGATGTAACCAATTTGACTTTATTTTGTGCTACAATCACTTTACAAATGCAAATTACATAATACAATATATGATGATAAACCATCAAATTGTTACTATATCATGCATGGTATACACTATACAGTGTACACTTCCCAATACGTATTGGAAAATATTGCAATACGGTTTTGTCGTATTGCAATATATTGCAATACGGTTTTTGGTCGCAATACTCACCCCTAGTCTACGCAAATGGCATCAACAGCCAAACCATCGCCTTCCGAAAGGCAGTCTCGTGTAAAAGCAGCAGCTATCACGGAGAACTTCAGGCAATATTCCTTGCAATGGACTTCGCAGTCAACTACTCTGCTCTCCACACCATATCAAAAGTCAGAATCTTCTCGGACTGGCAAAGCGCCATTTTCACTGTCACGGCCCCCCAACAAAACAACAATTTCACAACACTTACCTCGGACATCCAAGAAAGAGTTTTAAGCAGCTATACACAAATATCATAAAGATCGACATTTGCTGGGTAGCAGGACATGCAGGTCTGGCCGCAAACGAACTCGCAGACGAAGAAGCGAAACGGGCAGCCCTCGAGGCCGCAGAAATGGTTGAATCTGAAGACCACTCTCCGCGTTCCTTCTCCGAAGCCAAAGGAGATATCAAGAAAGCCTTGGTAGAGCGATGGCAGGGTTCATGGGACAGCTCTGAAACAGGCAGGTATTTTCATCGTCTGGAACCAAAGGTAAACGTAAGCAGCGTCCGCAGCCTCACCAACCGCAGAACGGAAACCAAGCTCAACCAGATAAGAACTGAACATACAAAACTGAAAGACCACATGTTCAAGATCAGGGCAAGCGATAGTCCCCTCTGCGACTGTGGACTTGCCAATGAGACCGTGGACCACAAGATCTTCCACTGCTCACGACTCAGGGTTATATTATTATTAGCAGGGAGAAGATGACCGACACGATCGATCTGGGGTATGTGAAGACCAACATCAACCCAAGCCATCGGACAATTGACATTACTACCCTTACTGGGGAAAACAAGAATCTAACACCAGAGACGGATGCCATCATCAAACAGGCCCTCTCCAGATTCCTGTCTGAGTCCCTCCCAGTAATCTAGCCACAGACACTCCGTTGTTAACCAAAAAAAAAACTATGAGGAAACACTGAAAGCTAACGATACAAAGCGTGTATACATTGTGACAATGACCTCGTGTAACAGGAGGATTAATGAACAACAACAACAACAACAACAACAACAACAACAACAACAAGTAAAAACTTGCACTTGAAATTGTGCATCAAACTTCCTTGGACCGTGTGCACTGAACAGTGCACTTCCTTAGTTCCTATAACTAAAGTCCAAAATTTTCTGCTTTACATATCCAAAATTCCGCAATTTTCTGACTTTCAAAAAAAACTTAAAGCATACTATTAACTATTTACTTGCCTCATTGTAGGCACCCCTCGATGTCCCCATTGAATACTGTGTCTATTTTTAAAGCGGGCCGCACAGAGGCTTGTGAGACAACAAGTTTCTGTTTCTGTTTCTGTTGTAGTACGTTGCAGTATCCAAAATTGGCATCGAGGCAACGGAATCGGGAGAGGGCTAATTATTTTAGAATTGATGTTGGCTGAGCTTAGACGTAATTTATGTTAATTCAAGTCCAATTGTCCATGGAAATTTCCGATCAGGTGATGCAATTGGATTGTTATGATGCAGATGGGAAATCAATCATAGGCCTACTACATGCGTTATTATGGTGAAATATTAATTTCGTGAGTTTATTATTCTTTATTAAGATAAATTTAAAGCAGATTTTCTTTTTTCTTTTTTTTTCAGTTTTTATTTAATTAAATTTCGTTTTTTTGTCATTTTTTGAGGTTTTTTTTCTTTTTTTCAAAATTGCGTTTTCCGCGATTCACGCAAAATTCCGCGATTTTCGCGTATATTCCGCAACGCAGAGGACTTTGGACTTTACCTATAACCTACACCTGAATATCATGATTTCTTTTCTAGATTGCTTTCATTGAGTTTGCATCAATACTATAGAGCAATTTCCCGTTGCTCTCC
Organism: Priapulus caudatus; assembly: GCF_000485595.1. Classification (NCBI taxonomy): domain Eukaryota; kingdom Metazoa; phylum Priapulida; class Priapulimorpha; order Priapulimorphida; family Priapulidae; genus Priapulus; species Priapulus caudatus. Next base: position 4,530 of record NW_014580022.1, on the reverse strand, counting down.
AGCTACTCTTGTTGGGTTACATTTGTATCTATGCCTATGGTGTGCGTGGTGGAATCGGATCTCGTTGCCATGCAGTGCCAGTACGCAGTAGAGATACTAGAGACTAGACTAGACTAGCTCTAGAACGTCTATAGCCCTCCGCTCCGCCGCAGGTGCGGAGGGCTATAGTTCTAGAGCTAAGACTAGACTAGATACAATAATGTAACCCAACAAGAGTAGGGTTACAACTCGAGCCTATTCTTTTCTTTGGAGGAGCCCTAGCTCCAAGAAACGGTCTTTGCTAGGGTTAGAAGACCGTTTCAAATTCTTGCCCATAAAAACTTGTAGTTGGCTCGATATTTAAACATAGCCACAGCTAGCGTCACATGTAATAGCTCAAACAAATCTATATAAACCTCTGGCTTGCTCGCGGTAACTGGGCGCTACTTATTTATCGAGTTATGCCGTATTTTCTGAGATGAATTGGATGAAAACAACCAGACAGCCGCCATGTCTGCCATGTTCGGTGCGACTAAAATTGGCAATGGACCCGATTTTCACAGTGCGTAGGCCTAAACACAAGGCAAGCACATATCTTCGTATATTTATTAAGTTGTTGTAGATTGATGCATGTTTCCTGGTTTTCAATGTTTTAATATTTATATATATATACGAGTATTATGATGCTTATTTATGCTCGCGCCAACGCGAGTTGCAACACTATGGTATGTTATGTCGTTTCAGGTTTTCCGCGTTCCGATCGAAATGCATGCGCAGTGGAAACATGGCGGTTGCATGGCGGTTATATTTTATAAGGCCGATATATATATATATATCGGCAAGTTTATACTTGATACAAAACAAGGCAGAAATGCTTAGATGATTATTTTATTTGAGATATACCTAATTGTTCGGCAGTTTTTGTAGAGGTACAAGATTATCCAATGGATGGATGTCAGGCTGTGTCTATTGACGTTAGTCACACAGCCTGGTCGGGCTAAAGGAGCCCCTGAGTGATTCACTCAAGGCGGTTTTTTTCGAGACTAGAACTTCCAAACTGGGTTTATTCTAAACACGAACCTTTCCGCTATCCTGGGACTTACTATGTATCACAATACTCTGTATTCAACTAATATAACCTGTTACAAAATTTCGCACCAACGAGCGGCAATATTTCAAGCGCCATTTTTATTGACCTGTGACGTACGCATTCCTAATGCGCATAGCGTTCGGCTAACTTCGGCTCCAAAATCGAATGCATCATGTCACCAGAGCCAGCATGTCAGACAACACAGGAGGCAAAGTTATTGATGGACTCCTGGTACTATAGCCCGCGTACAGTTGCCGCAGGTCAACGCCTGCGGCAACTGTACGCGGGCTATAGTACTACTACTACTAGTACTGCTCATAGGGTCTATGTCCCCCAGGGTAGGCCTACTGCCGGAATGTACCCTGGGTACGGTCCGGTATACCGGAACGTACCCTGGTAACTATTTGATATGGTTAGGGTTAAGGTCAGGGAAAAAAATATTATTTATTTTTCGGGGGCTACTTTTCAAGCTCGCGTGCATGAAAATAGCACTCTAAAATTTGGTTTGCATTAAACTCTATGCAAATTTACGGGGGCTCTTTTTGGCATTTCGGGGGCTAAATCGCCCCGAGCCCCCGTGTATTTTTTCACTGGTTAGGGTTAGGGTTACAAGCGTTAGGGGGTATAGGCGTAGGCCCGACTTTCCCTAGACTTCGTTTAGTGGAGTAGACGAGTACGTCCGGCATATTAGATATTACCCTACCGGGTATCGTTCGAATACACCGGACGCGTACCGGGTACGTTCGGCAGGTACCCTTAGCAGGACATTGAGACCTTCAGTACTACTAGCAGGATAGAGAACATGCGGTCCAATAAACCAAGTGCTTACCCTAACCCTAACCCTAACCATAAGCCCTAGACCATTTATATTGATATAATATATAATTATTATTATATTTATATGAATGTAATGGACATGGTTTATTGACCGTGTTCTCTATCCTTGAACACTAGGGCCACTACTGGAGCTACATACATGCTCTCTGATCCTTGAGCCGTGCTAATATTAGGGTGTAACATATACCGGTATTATCGCGTATATTCAATATATTTTGAAAAATCGATATATCGCGATACAACTTCCGGCTATCGGATATTTTACGATCGGTGGTATAACAAGAAATAAATTACTTGACACTTGCCTTTATAGTCTATATTGCTTAATGTCGAAAATTATAGCACTGGCGTTGTAGCTATGATTACGAAAGCACAATGCTAGGCTGCACGCGATACGATACAGTTTACTGCGTTAAGCGGCCACTGCATGGAGCACTGCGCGGGTACTACTGCCGCGGGCAGACGTGGCAGACGGTGTGCGCCGGAGGCACAGAGCACGGCACTAGGAGTCATATATATGAGCCTATGCCTCACCTGAGTGCCATCGCACGTGCCGTGATACAAGCTGAGCGAGAAACCCACTGTTTCAGGTTTCAGTTTCAGTTTCAGTATCAGTATTAGCAATTATGCAGCAGCGCGTATTGTGTATTCAGCTAGTCAGTGGCCTCGAGAGGCGTATTTAGTACAGAGCGGGTGACATGGTTACGGCAGCGAGGGCTGCACTGTCAGCCGGAAAACATTGACCGTGTTCTGTTTCTTCAAGAACATTTGAGAATTAAATATGTCATATAATACAATATATGGATGATATTAAACATCCAAATTGTTACATGTCATGCATGCGGTACACTTTCCAATACGTATTTGCGAAATATTTGCAATACGGTTTTGTCGTATTGCAATTATATTGCAATATGGTTTTTGGGTCGCAATACTCAGCCCTACTAATTATAACTAGTCGGTAGTGAGAGGGGTCTGTGCGTCCCCGGCGCTACTGCCGCGAACGGTACCCGGAGGCGGGCGACTATCTAATATGCGCGCGACCGTAAACTTGCCTACGGGCACTAACGAGTGCGTAGAGAGTCGCTACGCCTTATGCCCCTGTCGACACTAATATCAGCCTTAACGTAATGCCAGAATGAATTATTTTGCGAAGCCATCCAATACTGCTGGACATACGTTCGACCGTGGCCCTATAAAAAATCACGGATTTTTTCGTGGATTGGTCGGTATAACATAACGTATACAAACGATTGGACTGTACTACACAACGTATGTCCAACGTATGATATTAGCGTATCATTAACTTATAAATAACAATATGGCGAGCGTATCGAGCGTATGCCGTGAACGAGTGCTCTGGCGTTCTCGACGAATGGCCAGGCGTATGGCTATCGGTATGTGCAGGTGCTCAGCATGTCCGAACGATCACATGACCGTACCATGACTAATACCGTGCGCGGTGCGTCTCGTCATAAATCAATAAAGCATGTTACCATGGCCAGCCCAAGCGATTGATGCCCCTTCCAGTGGCCGACGGAGAAGCAAGATACCCACGCACACCCAAAACCATCACACCACCTGCGGAACAGCGCCAGACACAGCCTTGACCAGCGTGACAGCCTGCAACCAGACCAACCTGACCAGCCTAACCCTCATCCTACCGGCCATACACAGTCCATGTCAAGATCCAAGAGAACTCGCTCACCCAACTCTCCGTGCCCGTAAAGCGTTCTGCGTTTCTGTTGCCTCCAACTCCAGGAATGCCCAATGACCAGGCAAAGAAGAGAGGGTACGAAGATTGTCTTTTAACTTACAGTAGAACAGGAGGAGAATATGCTAGATTCTTGCAAGCAAATCCATTATCTGCGGACTCGCTGCAACGCGCCCGCCAACACGGCTCACAGTACGCCAAATGAACGCAGCCTGTACGGTTAAACGGAAAAACACGCCCCCCTTAAATCGTTAGCTCCGATGCCAGGCATACGTACAATACGTCTGAATACGTCAAGATACCTGTTGCAATAGTCCAGATAAGTTAGAAGTAAGCTATCAATCGTTGTCAATACGTTATCGTGTTACGTTACACCTCAGCCGACGTTACGCTCGACGTATGAATAACGCTACTTCTAACCATACTCGAGCGTATGTAACGTATGTCTAACGTACTCACAACGTATCTTATAACGTATGCCTAACCTTGAATTATACCGTATGGTCTATACGCCTGAAATTTTGAACAACCAAAACATTTTTCTGTCTCGCGCGTACCTCGACGTTACGACAGCGTATCACTGCTGCTGTAACGATACAACTTAGGAGCGGGGTCCATGCCCCCCCTTGGGCATCCGGAATACTCTCTATTTTTCCAGTGGCATCTGAATACTCCATAATTTTCGGGCTGCATTCTGCGAATACTATTTAAACCTTGCAGCCAGCACCGAATGATACATAATGTCAACAGCTACGTAACCTAGTCCAATACACAAATTTATTAACCTTTATTCATAGCACACTATTATTAGGTAAGCTAGCATGCTTGTTAGAGCGCCAAATATTGAAGAAAGGTTACAGACTTTATAGCCAGAAGTCGGAAATCTGCCCTGTGAATTTTGATTTGCCTT
>NW_014580021.1:21375-21903 GCF_000485595.1 Priapulus caudatus | reverse complement strand
ATAGTACATAGTAATGCACTATGTACATTGTACTATGTACATGTACTATGTACTACTCACTATGTACTACGTACTATGAACTATGTACTACGTACTATATAGTATGTACTATGTACTACGTACTATATAGTATGTACTATGTACTATTTACTATGTACTACGTACTACCTACTATGTACTATGTACTACGTACCATGTACTTCGTACTATGTACTAAGTACTATGTACTATGCACTATGTGCTGTGCACTATGTACTATGTACTATGTACTATGTTCTACGTACTATGTACTATGTACTATGTACTATGTACTATGTACTATGTACTATGTTCTACGTACTATGTACTACGTAGTACGTAGTACGTAGTACGTAGTACATAGAACATAGTACACAGTACGTTGTACGTAGTACATAGTACATAGTACATAGTACATAGTACATAGTACGTAGTACATAATACGTAGTACATAGTACGTAGTACATAGTACGTAGTACGTAGTACGTAGTACATAGTGCATAGTGCATA
>NW_014580021.1:16277-16692 GCF_000485595.1 Priapulus caudatus | reverse complement strand
TTCATACTACATAGTACGTAGTACATAGTACGTAGTACATAGTACATAGTACATAGTACGTAGTACGTAGTACATAGTACATAGTACATAGTACATAGTACGTAGTACTTAGTACGTAGTACATAGTACGTAGTACATAGTACATAGTACATAGTACATAGTACGTAGAACATAGTACATAGTACATAGTACATAGTGCATAGCACATAGTGCATAGTACATAGTACTTAGTACATAGTACGTAGTACATGGTACGTAGTACATAGTACATAGTAGGTAGTACGTAGTACATAGTAAATAGTACATAGTACATACTATATAGTACGTAGTACATAGTACATACTATATAGTACATAGTACGTAGTACGTAGTACATAGTACGTAGTACGTAGTACATAGTACATTATACGTAGTA
>NW_014580021.1:14257-14978 GCF_000485595.1 Priapulus caudatus | reverse complement strand
ACATATTACATGTTACATAGTACATACTATATAGTACGTAGTACATAGTACGTAGTACGTAGTACATAGTACGTAGTACATAGTACGTAGTACTACGTAGTACGTACTATGAACTATGTACTACGTACTACGTACTATGTACTATTACGTACTATGTACTATGTACTACGTACTATGTACTACGTACTACGTACTATATACTACGTACTATATAGTATGTACTATGTACTATGTACTACGTACTACGTACTACGTACTATGTACTATGTACTACGTACTACGTACTATGCACTATGTACTATGTACTATGTACTATGTACTACGTACTACGTAATGTACTATGTACTATGTACTATGTACTATGTAATATGTACTATGTGCTATGTACTAAGCACTACGTATTACGTACTAGTACGTAGTACGTAGTACGTAGAACATAGTACATAGTACGTAGTACGTAGTACATAGTACATAGTACGTAGTACGTAGTACGTAGTACATAACACATAGCACATAGAACATAGTACGTAGTACGAAGTACATAGTACATAGTGCGTAGTACGTAGTACGTAGTACTAGAACATAGTACATAGTACATAGTACGTTGTACATAGTACATAGTACGTTGTACGTAGTACATAGTACATAGCACAAAGTACGTAGTACGTAGTACATAGTACATAGTACGTAGTACGTAGTACATAGTACATAGTACATACTG
>NW_014580021.1:11343-12869 GCF_000485595.1 Priapulus caudatus | reverse complement strand
TAGTACATAGTACATAGTACATAGTGCATAGTACGTAGTACGTAGTACATAGTACATAGTACGTAGTACGTAGTACATAGTACATACTATATAGTACATAGTACGTAGTACGTAATACGTAGTACATAGTACGTAGTACATAGTACATAGTACATATTATATAGTACGTAGTACATAGTACGTTGTACGTAGTACATAGTACGTAGTACATACTACATAGTACGTAGTACATAGAACGTAGTGCATAGTACATAGTACATAGTGCATAGTACATGTACATAGTACATAGTACATAGTGCATAGTACATAGTGCATAGTACATAGTACATAGTAAGTAGTACATAGCACGTAGTACATAGTACGTAGTACATAGTACATAGTGCGTAGTACATAGTACGTAGTACATAGTACGTAGTACATAGTACGTAGTACATAGTGCATAGTGCATAGTGCATAGTACATAGTACGTAGTTCATACTACATAGTACGTAGTACATAGTACGTAGTACATAGTGCATAGTACATAGAACATAGTACACAGTACGTTGTACGTAGTACATAGTACATAGTACATAGTACATAGTACATAGTACGTAGTACATAACGTACTATGTACTATGTAGTATGTACTGCGTACTACGTACTATGTACTACGTACTAAGTACTACGTACTATGTACTACGTACTAAGTACTACGTACTATGTACTACACTATGTACTACGTACTATGTACTACGTACTATGTAGTATGAACTACGTACTATGTACTATGCACTATGCACTATGCACTATGACTACGTACTATGTACTACGTACTATGTACTACGTACTATGTACTAACGTAGTTCATAGTACGTAGTACATAGTACATAGTACATAGTACGTAGTACGTAGTACTTTAGTACGTAGTACTTAGTACGTAGTACATAGTACGTAGTACATAGTACATAGTAAATAGTACATAGTACGTAGTACATAGTACATAGTACATAGCACGTAGTACATAATACGTAGTACGCAGTACATACTACATAGTACATAGAACGTAGTACATAGTGCATAGTGCATAGTGCATAGTACATAGTACGTAGTTCATACTACATAGTACATAGACATAGAACGTAGTACATAGTAGTATGAACTACGTACTATGTACTAACATAGTACGTAGTACATTGTACGTAGTACATAGTACGTAGTATATAGTACGTAGTACATAGTACATAGTACGTAGTACATAGTACGTAGTACGTAGTACTTAGTACGTAGTACATAGTACGTAGTACATAGTACATAGTACATACTATATAGTACGTAGTACATAGTTCATAGTACGTAGTACATAGTACGTAGTACATAGTACATGTACATAGTACATAGTGTACTACGTACTATGCACAATGTACTATGCACTATGTATAGTACGTAGTTCATAGTACGTAGTACATAGTACATAGTACATAGTACGTAGTACGTAGTACATAGTACGTAGTACTTAGTACGTAGTACATAGTACGTAGTACATA
>NW_014580021.1:9135-10301 GCF_000485595.1 Priapulus caudatus | reverse complement strand
ATAGTACGTAGTACATAGTATGTAGTACATAGTACATAGTACATAGTACATAGTACATAGTACATAGTACGTAGTGCATAGTACGTAGTACGTAGTACTTAGTACGTAGTACATAGTACGTAGTACATAGTACATAGTAAATAGTACATAGTACGTAGTACATGGTACGTAGTACATAGTACATAGTGCATAGTACATAATACGTAGTTCATACTATATAGTACGTAGTACATAGTACGTAGTACATAGTACATAGTACATAGTACGTAGTACATAGTACGTAGTCCATAATACATAGTACGTAGTACGTAGTGCATAGTACATAGCACATAGTTCATAGTACATAGTACGTAGTAACTAGTACGTAGTACATAGTACGTAATACATTGTACATAGTACGTAGTACGTAGTGCATAGTACATAGCACCTAGTACACAGTACATAGTTCATAGTACATAGTACGTAGTACGTTGTAGATAGTACATTGTACATAGTACATAGTACATAGTACCTAGTGCATAGTGCGTAGTACGTAGTACGTAGAACATAGTACATAGTACATAGTACATAGTACGTTGTACATAGTACATAGTACATAGTACGCAGTACATTGTACATAGTACATAGTACATAGTACATAGTACATTGTACATAGTACATAGTACATTGTACATAGTACATAGTACATAGTAGGTAGTACGTAGTACATAGTAAATAGTACATAGTACATACTATATAGTACGTAGTACATAGTACATAGTACATAGTACATAGTGCATAGTACATAGTGCATAGTACATAGTACGTAGTACATAGTACGTAGTACATAGTACGTAGTACATGGTACGTAGTACATAGTACATAGTACATAGTGCATAGTGCGTAGTACGTAGTACTTAGTACATAGAACATAGTACATAGTACGTTCTACGTAGTACATAGTACATAGTACATAGTACATAGTACGTAGTACATAATACGTAGTACATAGTACGTAGTACGTAGTACATAGTGCATAGTGCATAGTGCATAGTACATAGTACGTAGTTCATACTACATAGTACATAGAACGTAGTACATAGTGCATAGTGCATAGTGCATAGTACATAGTACGTAGTTCATACTACATAGTACGTAGTACATAGTACGTAGTACATAGTACGTAG
>NW_014580021.1:7394-8993 GCF_000485595.1 Priapulus caudatus | reverse complement strand
GTACACTATGTACTATGTACTATGTACTACGTACCATGTACTACTACGCACTATGTACAACCTACTACGTGTACTATGTACTATGTACTACGTACAACGTACTGTGTACTATGTTCTATGTACTACGTACTACATATGCACTATGTACTATGTACTATGTACTATGTACTATGTTCTACGTACTATGTACTATTTACTATGTACTATGTACTACGTACTACGTACTATGTACTACGTACTATGTAGTATGAACTACGTACTATGTACTATGCACAATGCACTATGCACTATGTACTACGTACTACGTACTATGTACTACGTACTATGTACTACGTATTATGTACTACGTACTATGTACTATGTACTATGCACTATGTGTACATAGTAAATAGTACATAGTACGTAGAACATAGTACATAGTACATAGTACATAGTGCATAGCACATAGTGCATAGTACATAGTACGTAGTACATAGTACGTAGTACATGGTACGTAGTACATAGTACATAGTACATAGTGCGTAGTGCCTGGTACGTAGTAAGTAGTACGTTGTACTTAGTACATCATAGAACGTAGTACATAGTGCATAGTGCATAGTGCATAGTACATAGTACGTAGTTCATACTACATAGTACGTAGTACATAGTACGTAGTACATAGTACGTAGTACATAGTACGTAGTACATAGTACGTAGTACATAGTACATAGTACGTAGTGCATAGTACGTAGTACGTAGTACTTAGTACGTAGTACATAGTACGTAGTACATAGTACATAGTAAATAGTACATAGTACGTAGAACATAGTACATAGTACATAGTACATAGTGCATAGCACATAGCATAGTGCATAGTACATAGTACGTAGTACATAGTACGTAGTACATGGTACGTAGTACATAGTACATCGTACATAGTGCATAGTACATAGTGCATAGTACATAGTACGTAGTACATAGTACGTAGTACGTAGTACATAGTACATAGTGCATAGTGCGTAGTACGTAGTACATAGTACGTAGTACATAGTACATAGTACATGTACATAGTACATAGTACATAATTCATAGTACGTAGTACATAGTACATAGTACATAGTACATAGTACATAGTACATAGTACATAGTACATAGTACATGTACATAGTGCATAGTACATAGTACATAGTGCATAGTACATAGTACGTAGTACATAGTACGTAGTACGTAGTACATAGTACATAGCACATATTAAATAGTACGTAGTACGTAGTACATAGTACATAGTACATAGTACGTAGTGCATAGTACATAGTACGTAGTGAGTAGTTCATCCTAGATAGTACGTAGTATATAGTACGTAGTACATAGTACGTAGTACATAGTACGTACTACATAGTACGTAGTACATAGTACGTACTACATAGTACGTAGTACATAGTACGTAGTAACTAGTACGTAGTACATAGTACGTAGTACATTGTACATAGTACGTAGTACGTAGTACGTAGTGCATAGTACATAGCACATAGTACATAGTACATAGTACATAGTACATAGTACATAGTACATAGTACGTAGTACGTTGTAGATAGTACATAGTACATAGTACATAGTACC
>NW_014580021.1:6526-7354 GCF_000485595.1 Priapulus caudatus | reverse complement strand
TGTACTATGTACTACGTACTACGTACTATGTACTACGTACTATGTACTACGTACTATGTACTACGTACTATGTACTACGCACTATGTACTATGTACTACGTACTATGTACTACGTGCTATGTACTACGTACTATGTACTATGAACTATGTACTACGTACTACGTACTATATACTACGTACTATATTATAATATGTACTATGTACTATGTACTATGTACTATGTACTATGTACTATGTACTATGTACTACGTACTATGTACTACGTACTATGAACAACGTACTATGTAGTATGAACTACGTACTATGTACAATGCACTATGCACTATGCACGAAGTACTACGTTCTATGTACTACGTACCATGTACTACGTACTATGTACTATGCACTATGTGCTATGCACTATGTACTATGTACTATGTACTATGTTCTACGTACTATGTACTATTTACTATGTACTATGTACTACGTAGTATGTACTGCGTACTACGTATTATGTACTACGTGCTATGTACTATGTACTATGTACTACGTACTATGCACAATGTACTATGCACTATGTACTATGTGCTATGTACATGTACTATGTACTACGTACTATGTACTACGTACTATGAACTATGTACTACGTACCATATAGTATGTACTATGTACTATTTACTATGTACTACGTACTACGTACTATGCAATACGTTCTATGTACTATGTACTACGTACTATGTACTACGTACTATGTAGTATGAACTACTTACTATGTACTGTGCATTATGCACTATGCACTATGCACTATGTACTATGTACTATGTACTATGTACTATGTACTATGTACTA
>NW_014580021.1:4607-5799 GCF_000485595.1 Priapulus caudatus | reverse complement strand
ATGTACTACGTACTATACATAGTACATAGTAAATAGTACATAGTACGTAGAAAATAGTACATAGTACATAGTACGTAGTACGTAGTACATAGTGCATAGTGCATAGTGCATAGTGCATAGTACATAGTACGTAGTTCATACTACATAGTACGTAGTACATAGTACGTAGTACATAGTACATAGTACATAGTACGAGTACGTAGTACATAGTACGTAGGTACGTAGTACGTAGTACTTATATACATAGTACCATAGTGCATAGTGCATAGTACATAATACGTAGTTCATACTACATAGTACGTAGTACATAGTACGTATTACATAGTACGTAGACATAGAACGTAGTACATAGTACTATGTATTATGTACTGCGTACTACGTATTATGTACTACGTGCTATGTACTATGTACTATGTACTACGTACTATGCACTATGTACTATGCACTATGTACTATGTACTATGTACTATGTACTATGTACTATGTACAATGTACAACGTACTATGTACTACGTACTACGCACTATGCACTATGTACTATGTACTACGTACTACGTACTATGTACTACGTACTATGTACTACGTACTATTTACTACGTACTATGTACTACGCACTATGTACTATGTACTACGTACTATGTACTACGTGCTATGTACTATGTACTATGTACTATGTACTATGTACTACGTACTACGTACTATATACTACGTACTATATTATAGTATGTACTATGTACTACGTGCCATGTACTACGTACTATNATAGTACGTAGTACATAGTGCATAGCACATAGCACATAGTACATAGTACGTAGTACGTAGTACATAGTACATAGCACATATTAAATAGTACGTAGTACGTAGTACATTGTACATAGTACATAGTACATTGTACATAGTACATAGTACGTAGTACAAGGTACGTAGTACATAGTACATAGTACATAGTGCATAGTGCGGAGTACGTAGTACGTAGTACATAGAACATAGTACACAGTACGTTGTACGTAGTACATAGTACATAGTACATAGTACATAGTACGTAGTACATAATACGTAGTACATAGTACGTAGTACATAGTACGTAGTACGTAGTACATAGTGCATAGTGCATAGTACATTGTACATAGTACATAGTAGGTAGTACGTAGTACATAGTAAATAGTACATAGTACATACTATATAGTACGTAG
>NW_014580021.1:2353-2993 GCF_000485595.1 Priapulus caudatus | reverse complement strand
ACATAGTACATAGTACGTAGTACATAGTACATAGTACATAGTACGTAGTACGTAGTACGTAGTGCATAGTACATAGCACATAGTACATAGTACATAGTACATAGTACATAGTACGTAGGACGTTGTAGATGGTACATAGTACATAGTACATAGTACATAGTACCTAGTGCATAGTGCGTAGTACGTAGTACGTAGTACGTAGAACATAGTACATAGTACATAGTACGTTGTACATAGTACATAGTACATAGTACGTAGTACGTTGTACATAGTACATAGTACATAGTACATAGTACATAGTACATAGTGCATAGTACATTGTACATAGTACATAGTACATAGTACATAGTACATTGTACATAGTACATAGTACATAGTAGGTAGTACGTAGTACATAGTAAATAGTACATAGTACATACTATATAGTACGTAGTACATAGTTCATAGTACGTAGTACATAGTACGTAGTACATAGTACATGTACATAGTACATAGTACATAGTGCATAGTACATAGTGCATAGTACGTAGTACATAGTACATAGTACATAGCACGTAGTGTACTACGTATTATGTGTATGTACTGACTATGTACTATGTACATAGAACGTAGTACATAGTACGTAGTACATAGTACGTAG
>NW_014580021.1:0-1289 GCF_000485595.1 Priapulus caudatus | reverse complement strand
ATATTACACAGTACGTTCTACGTAGTACATAGTACATAGTACATAGTACGTAGTACATAATACGTAGTACATAGTACGTAGTACATAGTACGTAGTACGTAGTACATAGTGCATAGTGCATAGTGCATAGTACATAGTACGTAGTTCATACTATATAGTACGTAGTACATAGTACGTAGTACGTAGTACATAGTGCATAGTGCATAGTGCATAGTACATAGTACGTAGTTCATACTATATAGTACGTAGTACATAGTACGTAGTACATAGTACATAGTACATAGTACGTAGTACATAGTACGTAGTACATAGTACGTAGTACATAGTACGTAGTCCATAGTACATAGTACGTAGTACGTAGTGCATAGTACATAGCACATAGTTCATAGTACATAGTACATAGTAAATAGTACATAGTACATAGTACGTAGTACGTAGTACATAGTACATAGTACATAGTACATAGTACATAGTACATAGTACGTAGTACATAGTTCATAGTGCGTAGTGCGTAGTACGTAGTACGTAGTACGTAGAACATAGTACATAGTACGTAGTACTACGTACTATGTACTATGTCGTACTATGTACTATGTACTACGTACTACGTACTTTGTGCTATGTACTATGTACTACGTACAACGTACTATGTACTATGTACTATGTACAACGTACTATGTACTATGTACTATGTTCTAGTACTACGTACTACGTACTACGCACTATGTACTATGTACTTCGTACTACGTACTATGTACTATGTGCTATGTGTTATGTACTACGCGTACTACGTACTATGTACTATGTACTAGTACTACGTACTACGTACTATATAGTACGTAGTACGTAGTACATAGAGTACATAGTACGTAGTACATAGTACGTAGTACGTAGTACATAGTACATAGTACATAGTACATAGTACATACTATAATATAGTACGTAGTATATAGTACGTAGTACGTAGTACATAGTACATAGTACATAGTACGTAGTACATAGCACGTAGCACATAGTACGTAGTACATAGTACATAGTGCGTAGTACATAGTACGTAGTACATAGTACGTAGTACATAATACGTAGTACATAGTACGTAGTACATAGTACGTAGTACGTAGTACATAGTACATAGTGCATAGTGCGTATTACGTAGTACATAGTACGTTGTACATAGTACATAGTACATAGTACATAGTACATGTACATAGTACATAGTACATAATACATAGTACATAGTACGTAGTACATAGTACATAGTACATAGTACATAGTGCATATTACATAGT
>NW_014580020.1:32835-33331 GCF_000485595.1 Priapulus caudatus | reverse complement strand
TGGTTGCTATGTGCAGCACAGTAGTAGTTGGTTGGTTGCTATGTGCAGCACAGTAGTAGTTGGTTGGTTGCGATGTGCAGCACAGTAGCAGTATCCGTTGTCTCACATCCTCCGCCCGTGCACGGCCGTTTCTATTTTTACGTTATCCCTGCAAGTAACTACATATCGATTTGTTCAATCAACACGGCTTTTCTGATCAGAAGCGGCTTAAAGTTATAAGCTGAACTATTGCTGTCTGCCTGCAACGATGTCTCTAACCCCTCCCCCTCCATCTCTTTTACTCGCTATCTCTCTCTCTCACACACACACACACACACACACCCACGCGCGCTCGCACACACACACACACACACACACACACATCTCTCTCTCTCTCTCTCTCTCCTCCTCCTCTACTTATTACTACTTACTTACTTATTTACTACTTACTTACTTACTTACTTACTTACTTACTTACTTACTTCTTACTTACTTAACTTCTTACTTACTTACTTAC
>NW_014580020.1:29249-32825 GCF_000485595.1 Priapulus caudatus | reverse complement strand
ATATATACATCTACTTATATTTTGCTCTATCTCTCTGCATTCTCTCCTTTCTATTTGCCTCCTCTCTCTGACACTCTGCACTGTTCTATCCTTGCATGTATCTATGTATCTATTGTTTATCTATACGCACGCACGCCCACAGAGTCCTGCTTCTATTCATCCATTTATTCATCAGCACACTAATGCAGCCATGAGTCCGTACCTATTTGCTATAACGCGGATACCTACCAATGTCCATTATGGCGCGATATTGTTATCCATATCTGTCCCCTGCGCGCGTCGACGGCGTGTGGGGGGGGGGGCACTGCTGCGGCTGCTGCTGATGATGATGATGCTGCTGCTGCTGTTGTTGCTACTGCTGCTGTTGCTGCTGCTGCTGCTGCTGATGATGATGATACTGGAGTTTATGCTGGTGTTGATGTTGCTGTTGCTATTGCTACTGCTGTTGCCGGTGCTGATACTGTTGATACTGCTGTTGCTGTTGCTGCTGCTGCTGCTGATGATGATGATGATGCTGGTGTTGATTCTGCTGCTGCTGTTACGGCTGCTGTTGATGCTGCTGTTACTGCTGCTGCCGCCGCCGCTGCTGCTGCTGCCGGTACCGGTGGTAGTGGTGCAGCAGCTGCCGCTGCCGCTGCAGTGATATATGATATATAACACTCTATCAGTGCTGGTCTGTCCCCGCTACCGTAGCACCTGTTACTACCGCTACCATACCAGAGCAGATATACCGAGCCGCGGGCGCTGATGAATTCTCTCTCTATGGGCGGATGATAATTCTCACTGACTGTGATGCCACTAGTAGATCGCTGCTCCTGTAGTAGTGGTAGCAGCAGCACTAGTAGATCGCTGCTCCTGTAGTAGTGGTAGCAGCAGCACTAGTAGATCACTGCTCCTGTAGTAGTGCTAGCAGCAGCACTAGTAGATCGCTGCTCCTGTAGTAGTGGTAGCAGCAGCACTAGTAGATCGCTGCTCCTGTATTAGTGCTAGCAGCAGCACTAGTAGATCGCTGCTCTTGTAGTAGTGCTAGCAGCAGCACTAGTAAATCGCTGCTCCTGTAGTAGTGGTAGCAGCAGCACTAGTAGATCGCTGCTCCTGTAGTAGTGGTAGCAGCAGCACTAGTAGATCACTGCTCCTGTAGTAGTGGTAGCAGCAGTACTAGTAGATCGCTGCTCCTGTAGTAGTGGTAGCAGCAGCACTAGTAGATCGCTGCTCCTGTAGTAGTGGTAGCAGCAGTAGAGTAGCAGATATCAGAGGGAGAGAGCGAGAGAGGGAGAATCAGGCAGAGACAGAGAAAGAGAGAGAGAGAGAAAGGAAGGCAGAGAGAGACAGAGAGAGACAGAAAGAGAGAGAAAGGAAGGCAGAGAAAGAGACACACAGAGAGAGAAGCCGACGTATCCGTTAGCAGGCGGAGATAAATGTGCCACTCGTGTAGTCACCGAGTGACGGCGACACGGCCACTGTCAATACTGACGCTGCCCACCGAACAGCGGCAATTATAATATATATATATATATATACACACACACACGAGGCAAATAGCTGCACGATGAGGCGGCAATATCGCCCACCTGGAATGCTACCCATCTACGTCAGTGACTCACTGCGTCACCGATCGCGTCTGCGTCACTGATTGTGTCAGTGAACACGTTAGTTAATGTTTCTGCGTCTGCGTCGGTGATTGCGTCAATGAATGACGTGGTGATTGATTAGGTAGCTGCAGAAATCACTACATCACTAGCTGCGTCGGTGACTACGTCCGTGGGTCCGTCAATAGCTGCTTGAGTGGCTGCGTCAGTAGCTGCGTCAGTAGCTGCGTCAGTGGCTGCGTTAGTGGTTGCGTCAGTGGCTGCGTCGGTGACTACGTTCGTGGGTCCGTCAAGAGCTGCGTCAGTGGCTGCGTCAGTAGCTGCGCCAGTGGCAGCGTCTATCGCTCTCCTCTCTTTCTCACACGTACTATCGCTCTCCTCTCTTTCTCACACGTACTATCGCTCTCCTCTCTTTCTCACACGTACTATCGCTCTCCTCACTGGTGCGCGCGCTCACTCGCACGCATGCACGCATGCACGCACGCACGCACGCTCCCACGCTCGCTCCCACGCTCGCTCGCACGCACGCACGCATGCACGCACCCACACTGCTCGCGCGCGGACGCGGACGTAAATGGAAGCCAATAATAGATCGATCGTTCCTGAGGGAGGGTGAACACGTGGTGTGTGTGCGCGTGCGTGCGTGCGTGTGTGTGCGCGTGTGTGTGTAAACAGCGGCGTAGTGTGCAGCATAGCTGTGACGGTATCGTTATCCATGTCAGTAGCGGACAGAAGAGAGGTGCGCACGCTGGAAGAAAGACTAGCTGTAGGTGCAAGGAACCCCGCTCCGTGGCTCTACCAACGACTAACGACGCAGATAGACGTGCTGAGAAGCGCTAGGTACATGCCGAGTGAGAGAGAGAGAAAAGTGAGAGAGAAAGAGAGAGAGAACAGCGAGAGAGAAAGAGAGAGAGAGAGAAAGAGGGAAAGAGAGAGCAAATTGAGAGAGAGAAAGAGAGAGAGAGAGAGCAAATTGAGAGAGAGAGAGGGAGAGAAAGAGAGAGCGGGAGAGAGCGCGCGAGCGAAAGTGTGAGAAAGAGTGCATGCACGCACCATAAGCGAACACGCACGCATGCACGCACGCACGCACCCACACTGCTGCGCGCGCTGACTCGCACGCATGCACGCACGCTCCCACGCTCGCTCGCACGCACGCACGCATACACCGCATGCACACATGCACGCACGCACGCACGCACGAACGCACGCACGCATGCACGCACACATGCACGCACGCACGCACGCACGCACGCACGCACGAACGCACGCACGCNCTCTCTCTCTCACACGTACTATCGCTCTCCTCTCTCTCTCTCTCTCACACGTACTATCGCTCTCCTCTCTCTCTCACACGTACTATCGCTCTCCTCTCTTTCTCACACGTACTATCGCTCTCTCTCTCTCACACGTACTGTCGCTCTCTTTTCTTTCTCACACGTACTATCGCTCTCCTCTCTTTCTCACACGTACGCTCTCCTCTCTTTCTCACACGTACTATCGCTCTCCTCTCTCTCTCTCACACACGTACTATCGCTCCCCTCTCTTNGGTGCCTGCGTCAAGGGCTGCGTCAGTGGCTGCGTCGATAGCTGCGTCAGTGGCTGCGTTGAAGGCTGCGTCAGTGGTTGCGTTGACGGTTGCGTCAAAGCCTGCGTCGCGCTGGCGCAACGGAAACCACAAACGAACAGTTCAAATCAAAAGCAAATTCGATAAATACGGTCGTCACACGTACTATCGCTCTCCTCTCTCTCTCACACGTACTATCGCTCTCCTCTATCTCTCACACGTACTATCGCTCTCCTCTCTCTCTCACACGTACTATCGCTCTCCTCTCTCACTCACACGTACTATCGCTCTCCTCTCTCACTCACACGTACTATCGCTCTCCTCTCTCTCTCACACGTACTATCGCTCTCCTCTCTCTCTCACACGTACTATCGCTCTCCTCTCTTTCTCACACGTACTATCGCTCTCCTCTCTTTCTCACAC
>NW_014580020.1:21301-28774 GCF_000485595.1 Priapulus caudatus | reverse complement strand
CGTGCGTGCGTGCGTGCGTGCGTGCGTGCGTGCGTGCGTGCGTGCGTGCGTGTGTGCATGTGTGCATGCGTGCGTGCTCGCTCATGATGCGCGCGTGCACGCGTGCGTGCGTGCATGCATGCGTGTGTGCACGAGTGCGTGCGTGCGCCGGCGCCCGCGTGCTGACGTCATAATTCCGATGGTTCTGCCAGCTCGCACGTCATTCCTTCAACTCAATCATATCTGCAGTCGACGATACTAGTAACATGTTTGCCGTGACGGCAGCTAGGGGGCGTCGCGCGACCTGCTGGCGGACGAGCAGCGGAGAGTGAGAGCGTGAGTGTGAGCGCATGAATGACGTGTTCGTGCGGAAACGCGACCAATTCCCCGCGCATCCACCGCAGCAGTGTGACGTAAAATATGACGATCAGACCTGTCAGCTTTGCAAGAATTGGAATTAAATCATGCCCCCGCAGCGGTCGCATTTCAATTATTGGATATAGTATATCACTATACTACTCCTATAGTAGTAATTATATATATATATATGCCGGGGTTTCATTGTTGTATGCTTGTACCGTAACAAAGCGTGTGCTACTATAGATATGGAAAATCGGCTGAAACAAGATAACGTTGCCGTAAACGTAATGGAATCGATGACGTTGGAATTCGCGTTGGACGTTGCACTAGTGCTGCCATCTGTTGGAACGCAAGCATAATAGAATGCAAATGATGTACCGGAGCCGTCGCTGTTGGAGGAAGAAGCAACACGGGCAACATTTCACCATCAGCTTTATTACCGCGTAGCACCGTCATAGTTATCATAGGCACAGTGTCGGCGGAAAAACTGCAGCATGCACATGCACACACCACATACACGTGCGCACACACACACGCGCGCACGAACGCACGCACGTACGCACACACACACACACACACACACACACACACACACACACACACACACACACACACACACACACACACACACACACACACACACACTCACCATCACAACCCCCCCCCACCCACCCCACCACAACACACCACACGCACGCACCACCGCGACGCACGCACTGCACCACCCAGGACCCCCAGGCACTCAACCACACCACCCACCGACACGTACGCACGCACTGGCAGGAGCACACACACGCCGAACCACACACACACAGCACACACACACACACACCACACGCACGCTACAAACACGACACCGTGCACACAACACGACACAACACACCCACCACACACACACGCACACAGCACACACGCCGACACGTCTAACGCAGCGGCAGCGCCACGACACCACGCCGCTGGCCGACACCGCCCGCCGCCGCGGCGCCCCGAGGGCGGAGCCAGCCGCACCCACACCACACACACCACACACAGCACACACCACACACACACGGGCACTTGCCAGTCGCCCGCGCGCCCCACGCAACGCCAAGACACACGCACACGACACACAGCACCACAACACACCCCAGCACACACACAACACCGCGCGCACAACACACACACACCCACACACACACACACACACACACAATACGACACGCACGCATGCACACCCACACACACATACGACACAGCGACACACACACCCACACACACCACAACACGACACAACACACCACACACAGCACACAATCACACACGCACACACACAGCACACACAACAAACATCCAACACACCGACACACAAATCACATCGCACGCCACACCGAAGCACGCACGCACGCACACCACACACAACACGTACGCACACAGCCCCACACCGCGGCAGCGCCACACACACACACACACCAGCGCACACACAAACACACACCCACACGCACGCACACAGGAGCACGCACGGACGCCACACAAGCAGGAATTCCTGATCATCTATCCATATCCGCATCATCACTTCACGGCTTCACGCGAATAATTGCGAAGTGTTGTAGATTCTCATTTTTTCGGTGATGGCCAACATAATGAAATAAAGTGCCTAATTGGAAGAATCGTGTGGCAAGCCAACCGCTGTGTGAGATGTTCAGCCGTTCTAAAACGTACGCTATTTACTGTTCATGCTAAGCAAATAGCGGCGTTCACTGCACCCCATCACTAAGCCTGCACGAATGAATGCGATACACCTGGTAAGATCGGGTAGATGTAGATGTAGATGTAGATGTAAGATGTAGACGTAGACGGTAGATGTAGATGTAGACGTAGACGTAAGATGTAGATGTAAGAGTAGACGTAGATGTAAGACTGTAGATGTTACGATGTTAGATGAGACGTAGAACGTAGATGTAGATGTATAGATGTTAGATGTTAGATCGTCAGACGTAGAATTGTGATATAGAGTAGATGTAGAGTTTTGGCCTCCTATGCATTGCATCACGGACAAAACAAAACAACAACAAGAGTGCGATATACATCCCGCACCGCGAGCATCATGGACAGACGCTGCAAAAGCTTTGGTCAAGCGTCTGTGCTATGCATAATCTTATCTATATACTATAGCGTCTATTTATATATATATATATAGTATATATATATAGTTATTCCTATACTTGGGTAGGTTTTGGGCAGTATCAGAAGCGGTCCGCGAGCACCAGCCCACAAGAGTATATAAACGGAGATAAAGCCGCTTCATTAGGCGGATATTCGAAGCTGCACGCATAAAATGAGAACATACAACCGGAGTAATTTAAATGCCGCATCAATTACACGGCATCACGCGCGCGGACTGGCGGCGCATCTCTACCGTGTTTAACTAAAATGCGCTCGATGATTTCTAGAACGTGTAAAATTGCAACAGTGGCTACCCAACTTACAAACATCTTAATCGTCTGCAAGTTATGGCTTCCCGTGCGTCATACGTTGCACGCTGGCATCACGCACGCCAATTGTATAGAGTACAGTCGCAATAATTGCGGTTGTTATCTGTGGCCAGCTAATCGTCACTTAATGAGAAACAAACTCACGTGTGCGGCCGATGTATCGGTTGACAGCCTGCAAGAGGAGAGAGTCCGGGAGAGGGTAGAAGAGAAGGGGAGCAGCGGAAAGAGAGAAGAGAGAGCTGCAGGAAGAGAGGAGAGAGAGAGAGAGAGAGAGAGAGGAAGTAAAGACAGCGGGAGACAAAGATACAGCGAGAGACAGCGAGAGACAAGAAGAGAGGGCGAGAGCAGAGAGAAACGAGAGACACAGAGAGCGACAGGAAAGAGACGAGTGACAAAGGAGTGATCAAAGAGAGCGAGAAAGAGAGCGAGAGAGAGAGAGAGAGAGGATGAACAGAGAGAGAAGAGAATGAGAGATAGAGAGAATGACAGAGAGAGAGAGAGAGAGAGCAGAGCAGAGAGAGGAGAAGAGAGAGAGAGAGCGTTACAGAGAGAGAGAGAGAGAGAGAGAGAGAGAGAGAGAGAGAGAGATGAGAGAGAGAGAGCGTGTTACGAGAGAGAGAGAGGAAGAGAGAGAGAGAGAGAGGAGAGACGAGAGAGAGAGAGGAGAGAGAGTGAACAGAGAAAGAGAGAAGGAGAAGAGAGGGAAGAGAGAGGAGTGACAGAGAGCAGAGAGCGACGCCGAGGCGAGAGCGAGATGAGAGAGAGAGGACCATCGCAGATAGAGAGAGAGAGAGAGAGCAGAGAGAGATGAGCAGAGACGCAGAGCCGAGAGGGGGATGAGAGATAGGAGCAGCGAGAAGAGAACAGAGAGAGAGAGAGAGAGAGACAGAGAGAGAGAGAGAGAGAAAGAGCGAGCGGAGAGAGAGAGAGGAGAGCAGAGAGAGAGAGAGAGAGAGAGAGAGAGAGAGGAGAGAGAGAGAGAGAAGAGAGAGAAGAAAGAGGGAAGAGTGAGGGCGAGAGAGAGAGAGAGAGAGAGAGAGAGAGGGAGAGAGAGAGAGAGCGCGCGAGAAAGGGGAAAACAGGCAAGACGAGTGAGGAGAGAGAAAGTGAACAAGTGTATGTAAATAGTCCAACCAAGCCAGAGCTTGAATAGCCATCATAACAGTGGCCCTGGAACCCGCTACGTCAATACTGATTTCAAACAGACGTACTATATGAACTGTAGCTCATATCAAGTACAAATTCAGATTATATATTAGTTCATATTATAGCTCCTACGCATCACACAAATAGATATATAATTTGGCACGTACGTACTGCACGCGTAGAGTGTAAGTAATTTACATTGGTATGTTATTAGAGCCAGGATTCTACTAGCGAGCACGCGTGCACGAGCGCAAGTACCCGCGCCTCAGGCCGCGCATTATCTGATTGCAGATCTGCATTCATCATAAGCGGAGAGTATCATCGTCATCGTCTCGCTCGTGCGATAGGAGAGACGGA
Organism: Priapulus caudatus; assembly: GCF_000485595.1. Classification (NCBI taxonomy): domain Eukaryota; kingdom Metazoa; phylum Priapulida; class Priapulimorpha; order Priapulimorphida; family Priapulidae; genus Priapulus; species Priapulus caudatus. The sequence continues at coordinate 24,461 of NW_014580020.1, read as the reverse complement.
GGGAAGGCAACATGGCGCAGCAGCTGCTACTGAGGAGGCTGGGGTCGTGAGACTGGGAGCATACTACCAACGAGCATGTCTGTCATCATCGGCTGCGATCCCCTTACCGATATCAGATGTACAGCCACAGCACACACAGGTTCATTATTACCACCACTATCAATTATTACCACTACTAATTATACCCACCATCGCTACCAATACCTCTACTACCTATATTATCTTACTCCTGCTATACTACTACTACTACTATCATCCCACTACTACGCTCATTACTCACGACTGACTCACTACTACACTACTACTGCTGCTGCTGCGCTGCCTGCTGCCCCTGCTACTACTACACTCACTGACTATACTACCTAGACTGCTGCTGCTGCTGCTGCTGCTCTGCCTGCGCTCACACTACTACTGACTACTTAAACTACTGCTGGCTACTACTACTACTACTACTACTACTACTACTACTACTACTACTACTACTACTACCACTACTACTACTGTTTTTCACACAAGATCGGTTTACATTAGTTTTCATCGGATGCCAAACATTTTTCAACGTTTTTCGACAATACGGAATGTACATACACCGTATATTATACGGAAATATTACGTATGAATTAGTGATACATGAAAACAATCGGCATAAACTATATTAATTTCTAGTCGTCTATATGATGCACATACTACGCTGTACTGATTCACGTAAACGACGTATATCATTTCTTGGTTACCATCCCTGTAGGTTACCTATCTTGTCTGTAGATTACATGTTGTCATGTAGATATTATCCGGGTACATATAGTGCATATTATATACAACACGGTGTCTGGATATACGTCAGGATAGGTCAGACATGGGCTAACTTAGAACTGATTAGATTTTGGTGGTGATCCGGGATCCAAATTAATCTAATAATTAATTAATTAATTGATAACCTTTTCAGGATAGGTCAGAATGGTAACTTAGAACTTGATTAGCATATTGGTGGTGATCCGGATCCAATGAATTAATAAATTTTTAGTTAGCGTCAGAAATCTGGTAATTGAAGTGATTACATTTTGGTCGTCATCCGATGTATCATATTAATTATTAGATTAATAATTAATTAATTAATAAAATCTATCATCAGCTCCAGAAAATTGAGCTGGCCCTGGCGGAAGTGCTGTGCTCTTCGCGACGTGTCTAGTTTACTAAACATATGAATTGTATTACATGGCACTTATAAGATGATCAGCTATGAGACAATGAAGTATGATAAATTTGTACTTACATGGGCCAAGGCGTAATTGGGCGTATTAATGGTCATGTGTTTACGTGTAATGGCATGTAATTACGTATTGACATGGTATTTAGGCTTTAGGCCTATGATATTGATTCTGTATTCAGGTTCCTTACTCCGCCACGGAGTTAACCGGAGTAAACGGAGGGAGGAAGGTAATGTAATGTCTCGTTGTGTGTGTGTGTGTGTGTGTGGTGGTGTGTGTGTGTGTGTGTGTGTGTGTGTGTGTGTGTGGTGTTGTGTTATGTGTGTCGCAAGTCCGTGCGGCGCGATCGATCGCGCGTCGAGTCAGCAGAGCGCGAAGTCAGTCAGCAGGCAGAGTGAGTCCAGCAGCAACCACGCAGCGAGCGGTGAGTGCAGCAGCCGCCACCCCAGCGAGCGGCCGAGTCAGCTAGCAAGGCTGAGTTCAGTCAGCGCCCAGCCAGCAGCGGAGCGGCGACGAGCCAGCTCGTAAGGCACACACAACATGTTACTTGCTGGCGGAGGTATGTCACTCCCGTGAGTGCCCTCTGTCTAGTTTTGCATTGTGATGTGTATGCGTGCGTGTGTATATTTCCCTAGCCTGTCAAACCGCCATATTCTCGAAGCTTGCAAACTATGTATGTTCTTAAGGGAGCTCGCGTCCCACGGCTATAATGTTGACATATATACACGTCCAGCCTCTCGTCGCACGCGACCTTGGCGGCCGGCCGCGAAATTTTTTCGCGGACCCACCATAGATAGTGTTTGTAAAAATGGTTCTTCATATATAGGGTGGATTATAGCTTAGTGTTAGGCGTTGCGTACGTGTTAGGGTAGGGTTATGGGAAGGGGGGGCGAGCCATCCCCACCTCCTCTTACTTGTTGCTGTGAGAAGTCGAGTTGAATGAGTGCGCGAGTGCTTTGTGGTCCGCGGCACCTCCAAGGGAAAAAAATTTCCCTTGCGGGCCTAGCTGGCTGGCTNCTTTCACGCTTTTCTACTACAATGGGTCATGTTTGTGGACTGGATCAGTTCCTGCCATTTCCTCCGTCTTCCTTCTGCTACGGCTTCAGTTAGTTTCTCACCAGAGTCAAGCGTGTGGTCACCGAACGGATCACTCTGAAAACAGTTTACATAGTCCTCAAAAAGTGCTTCGGAGTCACCCGTCAGACCTGGGATGTAACTTGTGCGGCACCCTCGAGGCATGTTGTTCCTAGATGATTTCTTGATCATCTTTACGAAAGTGTCATAGTTAGTAGGTGGAGCAGGCAGGTGCCGGACTGCATCATCGAGTTCTTTAGNGTGTGTGTGTGTGTGTGTGTGTGTGTGTGTGCATGCATGCGTGCGTGCGTGCGTGCGAACGTTCGTGCGTGCATGCGTGCGTGCGTTCGTGCGTGCGTGCGTGCGTGCGTGCATGTGTGCATGCGTGCGTGCTCGCTCATGACGCGTAAGAGCATGCGTGCGTGCGTGCTCGCTCATGATGCGCGCGTGCACGCGTGCGTGCGTGCATGCATGCGTGTGTGCACGCGTGCGTGCGTGCGTGCGCCGGCGCCCGCGTGCTGACGTCATAATTCCGATGGTTCTGCCAGCTCGCACGTCATTCCCTCAACTCAATCATATCTGAAGTCGACGATACTAGTAACATGTTTGCCGTGACGGCAGCTAGGGGGCGTCGCGCGACCTGCTGGCGGACGAGCAGCGGAAAGTGAGAGCGTGAGTGTGAGCGCATGAACGACGTGTTCGTGCGGAAACGCGACCAATTCCCCGCTCATCCACCGCAGCAGTGTGACATAAAATATGACGATCAGACTTGTCAGCTTTGCAAGAATTGGAATTAAATCATGCCCCTGAGCGCTCGCATTTCAATTATTGGATATATATATATATATATATATATATATATATATATATATATATAT
>NW_014580020.1:0-15560 GCF_000485595.1 Priapulus caudatus | reverse complement strand
GCAGCCGCCACCAGCGAGCGGCGAGTCAGCAGCAGGCGAGTCAGTCAGCAGCAGCCAGCAGCGAGCAGCGAGCCAGCTCGTAACGCTGGCGGAGGTATGCACTCTCCGTGAGTGCCCTCTGTCTAGTTACTGCATGTGATGTGTATGCGTGCGTGTGTATATTTCCCCTAGCCTGTCAACGCATATTCTCGAAGCTTGCAAACTATGTATGTTCTAAGGGACGCTAGCGTCACGCTATCTGTGTTAAATATATACACGCAAGCCTCTCGTCGCACGCGACCTTGGCCGGCCGCGAAATTTTTTTTCCCACTTGAGTTCCGGACCCACCATAGATAGTGTTTTGTAATAAATGGTTCTTATATATAGGGTTGGATTATAGTTAGTGTTAGGGTTCGGGTACGTGTTAGGGGTAGGGTTAGGGTTAGGGATAGGAGATATTTATTTTACATTGTTGCTTCGAGGAAGTCGAGTGAATGGAGTGCGCTGATTGGCTGTGGTCTGGAACTCAAGTGGGGAAAAAAAATTTGCCTGGCCAGCTAGCTGGCTGGCTAGTGCGTGTGAGCGCGACCATATATATATATATATATATATGTGCGCGGGTAATTTCTAAGTAAACAACTTTTAACACTAATTACGCACGCGCACTGTTACATCTGCTCTGGTGAGATATTGCGCATGCGCTAACACACTAACGTAGCAAAATTGTGCACTGGCTGGTATATGCAGCGGGCACCTTACATGCGAGGTCTTCTTTATATTACGCAAGAGAGGTATACTGATGAAATATTATTATTAAAATCTATGCTAGAATACCTCCTCCCTATTCTAAATGCATTATTTTTGCAAAATGCTGCGCATGCGCGAGCACCGTTTCAGGCGTGCAGTATGGACTGATTAACACATGCCTAATATAGCTTGCTAAGAGAGAAAGAGAGTTAGGAGACTGAGGAAAGGCAGAAGGGAAGAAAGCTGAGGGTGGTGAAAAAGAATGAGGCTGAGCGAGGGACAGAGGGTGAGACAGGGGAAGAACAGGAGGGGTGAATTAGTAGTTTTGCTTCCCACAGGCTAGGGCGCTCTTCCAATCATAAACACAAGTCTACTGATAACAGTTTGTTTCATAAATCTATGCTGAGATATCCCCTAACTATTTTACATGCATAACCATCACAAAATATAACTGCTCTGGTGAGATATTGCGCATGCGCTAACAACGTAGCCAAATTGTGCACTGGCTGGTATATGCAGCGGGCACCTTACATGCGAGGTCTTCTTCCTATTTCGCAAGAGAGGTATGCTGATAAAATATTATCAAAAAAATTGATGCTAGAATACCTCCTCCCTATTCTAAATGCATTATTTTTGCAAAATATTCTTCTTCTCGGGAGATATTGCGCATGCGCGAGCACCGTTTAAGGCGTGCAGTATGGACTGAAGAACACATGCCTAATATAGCTTGCTATAAGAGAAGGAAGGTTGGGAGACTGATGACTCTGTCTTAGCAGTGTGGTACGATGGATTGAGTGCAATGATCGACAGGCACTGCAGCACAAAGCACAGCAGTTGCTGCAAGTAAAAAATATGGCAATCGTCTCATTATTGAAAACTGTACGAGTAATGAGCTTTATGCTAACTATTCTAACTAACTCGTTCGCCGTAAAGTCGACTGACTGACTTATCCAGCTGGCACATGCGATGTGGCTGAGCTGAAAAGCCCCTTATCACCGACCACACACACGAGACCTTCCTAGCAATCTTACGCCCCGCCCCACCTCAATCCCTTCCTCCACCAAAAAAATAAAGAATTAAGTTCTGGATAATGCTGCAGACAGATTTTTTGCGAACTTGTCTCGCACAACTTGTGTACTGAATGCACGCAATCTTTAACGTCATATTCTTATATTACGACTGCAAGTAACCAGTAATTGATTATCAATTAACTGTAAACGGTATCCATCAATGCACACTGCACACAACTCACTAAAATCACAATCAAGCTTTATACAATATTAAAGTCGCTCAACTCATTGAGAAAATCGCGAAAGGACGAAGAATGAAAACTAGGCGTGATCGCCGTAGTAATGGACAAACATCGCATTACACGTGTGCAGGCCATGTTTACAAAATCAATCAATGTATCACAGCTATAGAGTGCCCATATATATATATACACATGAGCTTTGTGATAATAAAACTCGTTCTGTATGAGCTCCTAAACATCAAATAAAGCACTGGAGTGCGTTAAGGTTAGCAGTACACGGCTTACAGCGTAATAGCGTACGTAACGCAGAGCAATGTACGCTATATTGGTAGAGCTACCGTCAATGTTTCCTCGCAATTTACCTATGCACTGTTGAGTGGTAACACGCTTCATATTGTCAGTGTTACGTAAACATTCCCAGACCGTTTAGCTCACACAGTCTAAACGCATTTCAATGACAATCAATCAGTAGAAAAGAGTATAAGAGTTTGATTTATTGCGCATGCAGGGATTTGGCGGGATGCATAGCTCCAACGAGGATTTACATCTTTATCGTTTTTATTGGACATTAAGAGGTTTTAACAAAACAAAATCCATGATCGCATAATGCGTAGGTGCAATCAAAAATCAAAAGATAAAAGACATTAAATATAAAAAAATCAAAAGTAAACAGTAAAAAATAAAAAATAATACATACTAAAGAGGGTCTGGTGATGGAGTTAGGGGTAGGGGTAGGGTTAGGGTTAGGGGTAGGGTTAGGGTTAGGGTTAGGGTTAGGGTTAGGGTTAGGGTTAGAATCACGACGGCCGATAGTAACATCAGATCTNGTAACTGCGAGGGTGGCCTATTAGTAGACGCCGACGGTGGCCTTTAGTAACGGAGTGGGCCTTTAGTAACTGCGAGTTGGCCTTTAGTAACTGCGAGGTCGGCCTTAGTAACTGCAGAGGTGCTTTGTAACCTGCGAGTGGCCTTAGTAACGCGAGGTGGCCTTTAGTAACTGTGAGGTGGCGCCTTTAGTAATCTCGAGGTGGCCTCTAGTAACCGCGGAGTGGCCTTATGTAAACCGCGGTGGCCTTTAGTAACTGCGAGAGTGGCCTATAGATAACATGCGAGCTCGGTGGCCTTTAGTACTGCGACGGTGGCCTTAGCTACACTACTCGAGGTGGCCTTTAAGTAACTGCGAGGTAGCCTTTAGTAGCTTTGCGAGGTGGCCTTTAGTAACCGCCCGAGGTGGCCTTAGTAACTGCGAGGTGCGCCTTTAGTAAACTGCGCAGGTGGCCTTTAAGTAACTGCCAGTGGCCTTTAGTAATTACGACGGTTGGCCTTTAGTAACTGCGCAGGTGCCTTAGTAACTACGCGATGGCCTTTAGTATCGCGAGGTGGCTTTACGTAACCGCGAGGGGTGCGCCGTTTAGTACCGCGGAGTGGCCTTTAGTAACCGCGAGGCTGGCCTTTAGTAACCGCAGAGGTGGCTTTAGTAACTGCGAACGGTGGCCTTTAGTAACTGCGAAGTGGCCTTTTCTATCGCCGAGGTGCCTTTAGTAACTGCCGAGGTGGCCTTTACAGTAATACAGAGTGGCCTTTAAACCGCGAGGTGGCCTTTCAAGTACTGCGACGTGGCCTTTAGTAACCGCGAGGTGAGCCTTTAGTAACTGGCTGACGGTGGCCTCTTCAGCTAACTGCCGAGGTGGCCTTTCAGCTAACTCGAGGTGTCTTTAAGTAACTGCGAGGTGGCCTTAGTAACCGCATGTCGGCCATTCTAGTAACCGCCGAGGTGCTTTAGTAACTGGATGTGGCCTTTAGTAAACCGCGAGGTGGCCTTTAGTAACTGCCGACGGTGGCCTTAGTAACTACGAGGTGGCCTTTACTAACTGCGAGGTGGCCTTTGATTTAAACTGCCGAGGTGGCCTTTAGTAACCGCTAGGTGGCTTTAGTAACTGCCAGAGGTGGCCTTTAGTAACTGCGAGTCAGGCCTTTAGTAACTGCCCGAGTGCGACTTCTGTACCCGCGAGGCTGGCATTCATAGGAACTGCGAGGTTGCATTTAGTAACTGCAGGTGGCCTTTAGTAACTGCGAGTGGGCCTTTAGAACCTGCAGACGGTGCCCTTTAGTAACTGTGACGGTGCCTTTAGACTGCGATGGTCCTTTAGTAACTGCCAGCTGGCATTTAGTCAACCGCGAAGGTGGCCTTTGTAACCGCGAGTGGCCTTTAGTAACTGCGATGGTGGCCCCTTTAGTAACCACCGAGAGTGCCTTTTAGTAAACCCGGCGATGTGGCTTTTAGTACCGCGAGGTGCCTTGGAGTAACCGCAGATAGTGGCCGTAGTAACCGGAGGTGGGCCTTATAAACGTAACAGCGAGGGGCCATTAGTAACCGCTCCGAGGTGCCCTTTATAACACGGAGGTGGCCTTTGTAACTGCGAAGGTGGCCTTTAGTAACGCCGAGGTGGCCTTTAGTAACTGCGAGGTCGCCTTTGATCAACCTGCGAGCGTGCTTTAGTTAACTGCGAGCGGTGGCCTTAGTAAACCGAGGTGGCCTAGTAACTTTCGAGGTGGCCCTTTAGTAACCGCGGAGTGGCCTTTAGTAAACGCACGAGCTCGGCCTTTAGTGAACTGCGTGAGCTGGCCGTTTCAGTAACTGCGAGGTGGCCTTACGTAACTCGACGGCGTGGTGCCTTTAGATAACCGCGAGGTGGCCCTTTAGACTGCAGGCTGCCTCTTAAGTAACGCGAGGCTGCTTTATAACCGCGAGAGTGGCCTTTAGTCAACTGCGAGGGTGCCTTTCAGTAAACTTTGCGCAGAGGTGGCCTTTAGTAACTGTGAGGTGGCCATTTAGCTAACCGCAGGTGGGCCTTTAGCTAACTCCGAGGTGCGCTTTAGTAACTGACCGGGTGCCTTTAGTAAACTGCAGGTGGCCTTTGTAACTGCGACGTTGCCCATTTAGTAATCGAGGTAGGCCTATTACTAACTGCGAGGTGGTGCATTTAGTAACTGCGAGTGGCTATAGATAACCGCGAGGCTTGGCCTTTAGTAACTGCGAAGAGTGGCCTGTAGTAACCGCGAGCGGGCCTTTGAGTAGAACTGCGAGCCTGGCCTTTAGTAACCGCAGAGGTGGCCTTGTAGTAATCCGCGAGGTGGCCTTTAGTAACCGCGAGGTGGCCTTTAGTAACCGCGAGGTGGCCTTTAGTAACCGCGAGGTGGCCTTTAGTAACCGCGAGGTGGCCTTTAGTAACCGCAGGTTGGCCATTTAGTAACTGCCGAGGATGGCCTTTAAGTAACTGCCGAGGTGGCCTTTTGTAACCGGAGAGTGGCCTTTAGTAACTGCGACGGTAGGCCTTTAGTAACTGCAGAGGGGCCTATAGTAACTGCCGAGGTGGCCTTTAGTAATGCGAGGGCTTGAGTCAACATGTGAGGTGGCTTTAGTAACTGCGCAGGTGGCCTTTAGTAACTGCCGAGGTGCCTTTAGTAAGCGAACGTGGCCTTATAAGTAACCGCCGAGGTGAGCCATTTAGTACTGCGACAGGTGGCACTTTAGTAACTCGAGCGTGCTGTTAGTAAACCGCGAGCGTGGCTTTTGACGTAACCGCGAGCGCTGGCTTAGTAACGCGAGTGGCTTTAGTAACCGCAGAGGTAGCCTTAGTAACTGCGAGGTGCCTTTAGTAACCGCGAGTGGCTTAGTAACGCGAGGTGCCTTTAGTAAACTGCGACGGTGGCTTAGTAACCGCGAAGATGGCCTTATAGTAACTGCGGAGTAGGCCTTAGTAACTGCGAAGTGGCCTTTAGTACTGCGAGGTGCCTTTAGTAACCCGAGGTGGCCTTTAGTAACTGCGAGGTCGGCCTTTAGTACCGCGACGGTGCGCTTTAGGCGTAACCGCCGGGGGGGTCCTTTAGCTAACTGCGAGGTCGCTTTAGTAACTGCGAGTGCCTTTAGTAACTGCGATGGTGGCCTTTAGTAACGCGAGGGGCCTTTATAACTGCGGTGGCCTTAAGTAAAGCCCGCGCGAGGTGGCCTTAGTAAACGCCGAGGGGCCTTTAGTACTGCGAAGGTGCGCGCCTTTAGTAACTGCCGAGGTGGCTTTAGTAACTGCGAGAGTGGCTTTAGTTAACCAGAGGTGGCCGCGTGTTAGTACTGGCGAAGGTGGCCTCTGAGAACCGCGAAGGTGGCCTTTAGTAAACTGCGACGGTGGCCTTTTAGGTAACTGCGAGGTGCCGTTTAGTAACTGCGAGCGCTTGCCTTACTAGAACTGCGAGGTGGCCAGATTTAGTAACGTGCGAGGTGGCCTTTAGTAGTACGCGATGGGGCCTTAGTAACGCGAGGTGGCCTTTAGCTAACCGCGAGTGGCTTTAGGAACGCGAGGTATGCCTTTAGAACCCGTGAGACGGCCTTTAGTACACGCGACAGGTGGCCTTTAGGTACCGCGACGTGGCTTATAGTAACTGCGAGGTGGCTTTAGTAACCGCCGAGGTGGCCTTTTAGTAACTGCGAGGATGGCCTTTAGTAACTAGCGAGGTGGCCTTTAGTAACCGTGGAGGGGCCATCGTAACACAGGCGATAGTACCAGTAAAGTGGCCCTTAGTAACTTTTTTACTTTTTTAAATTTTCCAGAACACCTCCCAGACGTGCTGATTTCTGAAAATATCTTTAGTTTTCCTCTAGAGCTGCAGTTAGTTCTCTAGGGTTAGGGTTAGGGTTATAAGGGTAGGTTTAGAACACGACGGCGATTAGTAAACACAGATTTGCGCGTTTACTAACAGTATTTAAAGTGGCCACGCATACAGTAAAGTGGCCGAGTAACAGTAAAGTGGCTCGAGTAACAGTAAAGTTGGGCCATGTAACGTGAGGCCTCAGTACACACAGCACGGTTGGCCTTTAGTAACATGCGACGGCCGATATTTACCAGTAAAGTGGCCTATAGATAAACTCTTTTAACTTTTTTAAATTTTCCAGGAACCACCTCCCAGACGTGCTGATTCTGAAAACATCTTTCAGTATTTCCTCTATCGCCTGCAGTAGTTTCTATAGGCTTCTGAGATTCTCTAGTTAATGCGAGTACGAAACTGATTCGGCTGACAACTTTATATATATACTATATATAATATATATATAATATAGTAGTAATAGTATATATCAAATTACAACAACGTTTTTGACCATTGCGAATACGTTGCAGATCAGTATAAATCGTTATATTGAAACAAGATTCAAGATTTCAAGATTTCAAGATTCAAGATTCAAGATTCAAGGGAACAGAGGATGACTTTGCTATAAAGGTACGTTATTAGAAGAACAATTGTCCATATATATATATATCTCATAACAAAAAATGTCCTTTCTTTGCCTTAAAGCATACATTTCAAATATCGAAGGTTTTGCCTGTCAGATATCTCACCTTTTGTACTGAGTCAATAATGAATCTATCTCAACGTATGTAAGCGCTTCTAATAAGTTTCTGCTCTCTGAGTGTGTGTGTGTGTGTGTGTGTGTGTGTGTGTGTGTGTGTGCGTGTGCGTATGTACGTGCGTGCCTGCGCTTGTGCCAGCGTGCGTGCCTGTGTGTGCGCGTGCATGCGTGCGTGCCGCTCCGAGCATGTGTGCGTACGTTCCTACGCGTTTGGGTGCATGTTCGCGTGTGCCAGTGGATGCACGCATACCCGGGCGTACGCACTATAGATAAAATTCCGTTTTATTCACATTCACGCCGGCCCGCACACGTACGTAAGCATGCACAGACGCACGCACATCCGTGCACACACACGCACACGCACACCCACACCCATATACAGGCCCACTGTCACACACATACACACAGACACAAATGCACATGCACGTTCGCACACACACACACACACACACACACACACACACACACACACACACACACACACACACACACACACACACACACACGACAACACCCTGCAGCACTACTCGCACACACACGCCGCTGCGCACGCACGCACGCACGCACGCACGCACGCGCGCACACACACACGTAATAGTGCAAACCCAGCTTTAGATCCTTAGAAAATTGCATACGTCAACAAGCAACTGCTGCAAACAGTTTGCTTGTTGCAGCAACAGTTTTAAAATAAACTCACCCTCACTAACTGTCCTCCAAGATCAGTGACTTGAGAGATGGGACTGACTTCTATTCCTCCGTTCCTCCCTTTGTTAACAATTCGCTTGTAAACACGTTTACCGTTATCTTCTGCGTGCTGTAGCCATACAAACAGTTTCCCTGTGCGTTCCTCCTCTTCGATGTACCACTTCTTTGGCTGCTTCATTTTGAACGTTTGTTATCAATCTTCAGGCTATTTTTTTTATTCAGGTCTACGCATCTTAGCAATTTTTACCTAGCAAAACGCACCTGTTAGGTGTGATATTCGCCTGAGTAACTTTCCATTCAATTTTCTCTCATGCAGAAAGATCATAAAGCAGCCGGTTTTGTTTGAACCATTGTACATCTTTCATCCCGCAAAGAACTACAGAGGATTGACGATGTTGTTTGATAATTTGCTTGTCTCAAAAGAAACGATTAAGGCAGTTATTGTTTTGATCTATTCAACCCACTTAGAAACACAAAGCACATCTAACTTTTGCGAATAGTGGAAACGGCAATCCTGTAGTGCACCGCTAGGGCAATCCCGTTACACTAGTACTTGTTGCAGTTGCGGGATGACCCGAATCAGCTGCCTCAGCAGCCTGGTGATGATCGCTGATTAAACAATGCTTTCAAAACTTGACTGAATAGATTGTGCCTGTGCAGATGCTACACAAAACTACGTGAATACACCGCTGTGCACAAACAACAAGAATAAAGAGCAGGAGCTAAACTGACCGTCAAACAATCGATTTAGAACTGCATGATTATTTACTGGTTAGCTATTACTGTTACTGGTGCATATAAGAATGCGCATAAATACACAAGGGAAATGCAGAAGGAAAACAACAGAAGCAAAGGCGTGGATGGCAGAAACTTTTAAAAGGATGGGTGATTACATGCCAAATGATGATACTATTTATCTGCCCTACTGCTATACAAAACTGAGCTTGTAGAAGAAGTACAAAGATGAGATAAAACAGAAGAATATCAGGGACCACATCTTATATGAATATCTGATAGAGATATGGAAAAAAGAATTTCCCCAGTATAAGATTGGTAAGGTAATCAAAACTTTGTAGTTTTTCTAAGCTGATCTAAAGCTGATAGCAAATTATGGTCAAAGTTTATGGTATGTTCATAGCTTTGTGTTACGGTATTTAATGTGATTAATCTACAGTTTGGACACTTGCCGTGACCAGCAATGGAACCAAACAGTAAATAGTATCTTTACTGCTGCACTAACACTGTTGGACCTTCTCAATCTCACATGTAGAACTGAGTCATTGGCAATTAAGAAACACTACCTATATCACCTGACTGCAAAATTAGATATTGTATTAAACTGGCGCGCGCCAACTCGTAGCGTACAGACTGCATAGAGAGCGGAATAGCGTGTATACACACTGCAAAAATTTGGCGCGCGCTAGTTTAATACAATATCAAATTTGCAGTCTGTACGGCGTACAAAACGGAAACCTGCCAGCATATCTGGCGTAACGTACGCCCCAGTGTACGTTTACATAGATATCATATAACATGATGTGTTATATGATATTTATGGTACGTTTATTTCATTACATGAGTAGCTATAGAAAACACAGTTCTCTAGGTTATTGGATAACTTAATCCCCGATAGGTGTATTCATTTACTATCTCTAAGCTTAATTGCTACCTAGTTTCAATTTTGGCTGGTAGCCTCAACTGGCTTGCCCTAATATTATTTGTATTGCGTGAACGCATGTTTAAAAATAGCGTATCCACGCATATAGACGTCGTACGTCAAGTTTAAGGCTGCAGCAGCGGAACGCAGCAGTAACGTTTAGATACCAACCTTATTTCACAACAAAAGAACTCGTTATACGCGCTGGCCATTTGCTATTGTAAATGTCTGTTGATATGCAACAGTGACACACGTACAGCATACAATTGCATTATTCTGCAAAAAATAATTCTAAGTGAGCATCTAGTGATCGGTATATGTGCATAATGTATTCCAACAATAAACCTAGTAAAAATTTGTTTTAGCAGGATGAGAAAATACTATCATCGAGCAAGGAGCAGCGCAAGGCAAAATTATTCAGATCATAACTGTCTAATTATTAATGGAATGGACCAATCAAAAACGGACATTCCACACTTTGCACAAGATGATAAAGTCACCAGAACTTTGTACAAACTGGTCACACATTTGACAGGTACGAAATATAGAAGCCTCGTCTACACGGAGTTTGTCTTGACCCGAGTTAAGCTAACGGCAGCTAGCGGAAGGCGGTGTTGACTGCGGTATATGACTACCGCTTAACTTGAGTTAACGATTTCGCGCACGTGTACACGAGTCTTAACTCGGATTAAGCTTAACCCGGGTTAGCTTAACCCCCTCATGGAGCGGGGTTAAGCTAACCCAGATTAAAGCTTAATCCGGGTTAGTTTAACCCGAGTTAAAACCTCGTATAGATGCTTAAGCCGAGACAAATTTCCTCATATAGACGAAGTAATAAAATGCTTAAGCCGAGACAAATTTTATCGTGTAAACGATGTAATAAGACGCTTAAGCCAATACAATTTCTTCATGTAGATGACGTAAAGTCTCGTCTATACAAAGATTTTTATCGCGGTATAAGCATTTACACGCGTGCTTATCTGGGGTTAAGAGAACCAGGGTAAAGCCTTAACCCGGGTTAGCTTAACCTCGTGATGTGAGAGGGGCTAAGCTAACCCGAGTTCAGATCTGTCTCAAGATAGCGTCGTATATACGGTGTTAACATGAGATAGTGCATAGTTCCTTAACCCTGCGATATTCGGCAATAGTGAATGCGTATTTACATCGATGCGTACATACAATGCAATACTTACGTGCCAGAACTGCTCAAGCATTGAGCGGATGGTACTCGTATAGACGCTGCGCATTTCAGAACTAGGGTTAAGCTAACCCGAGACTGTTCTTAACCCGGGATAAGAAAACTTCGTATAGACAAGACTTAAGAGTTTCATACAGATCATACGTAGCTACAAACGTAACCTTGTATTACTATTTTATTACTAGATAATAATACTATGTATTTCGTTTTTACAAACAAAGGATGCCTGTTCTACCCAAGCACTAAAGGAAGTATTAGGCCCCATGTCTTCATCGATGTCAACCAGTATCCACATGACTCGAACCTGACAATAAACCTGATTCTGGAAGTACTTGTCACCAATAAGGACAAACTGAGAGATAGACTCTACATACAGATGGACATACATCACGTGAAAACAGAAACAAATATGTGATCAGTATGGCATTCTTGCTGGTTGAACTCAACGTATTCAAAGAAGTATGTTTATAGTATATTATACATTTGTGTGCGTGTGTGTGCGTGCACATCTTTGCCATCAACTGTAAGAAAAATATGCAGTACGAAGATGTATGAGATATGTGCTTTTAAAGTACGTACTGTAAATTACGTTTTAGTTCTCACTTTTGCCACTTAATTCTAGCAAGTTCAGCAACCTATTGTACACAATATTCTTGCGATAATCAACAAATATGCTTTTAAAATTAAGTAGTTTTTAAATGGTTAAATAAAACAAACACAGGGCAGAAATTGAAAAAAGATACGCAAATGAAGATAACCTGAGAGAACATTTGTAATTGTGGATGTGTGTGTGTTGCGCATTGTACGTACAACTAGTCCCTTTTAAACATTTGCACATAGAAATGTCTCTGTTTTATAAAAGTTACACTAGTTAATCATGCATTGCATCTCCAGTGTTTATATTAAAACTTTATTATTATTGCTAATTAATCGTGTTCTCAACTTGTTGAAATTTTTTGGAATATAAAGGTCCCAGTAACAATTCTTAGTAAATGTATATTTGTCTCAGTGTATTGTCAGTTGTCTCTTGTGTTCAGATAAGCTGTGATTTAAACTTTGAGCAGAATATTAATTTTACTACATCGGTAGGGCGTATTCAATCATTTTTAACGTTGATCTTGTAACTGCATGATGCAAGGAAATAGTCTGTGTTGACTTGGCAGTCATTGTTACGAGAGCTGCTATATAGCACACCTCATAAAAACCGGTTGGTGGTCTGCATACGGAGAGTTTTAGCAGGAAGTTAGCAGTCGCCCGCTGTTATCAGGGCTGCTATATAGCACCCTTCATAAAAACCGGTTGTTGGTCTGCATACGGGGAGTTTTAGGAAGGAGTTATAGCAGTTGCGCGCTGTTATCGAGGCTGCTATATAGCACCCCTCATAAAAATCGGTTGTTGGTCTGCATACGGGGAGTTTTAGCAAGAAGTTAGCAGTCGTGCGCTGCTATCAGGGCTGCTATATAGCACCCCTCATAAAAACCGGTTGGTGGTCTGCATACGGGGAGTTTTAGCAGGAAGTTAGCAGTCACCCACTGTTATCAGGGCTGCTATATAGCACCCCTCATAAAAATCGGTTGGTGGTCTGCATATGGAGAGTTTTAGCAGGAAGTTAGCAGTTGCCCGCTGTTATCAGGGCTGCTACATAGCACCCCTTATGAAAATCGGTTGGTGGTCTGCATATGGAGAGTTTTAGCAGGAAGTTAGCAGTTGCCCGCTGTTATCAGGGCTGCTATATAGGACCCCTCATAAAACGTTATAGTTTGCAATGTTCACGCTTTTGTTGACTATATTATAGCAGTGTTATCATAGGCTGGCCACTTCTTGCTTGCTTAATAGTACATGGAGTGTATTTGGGGCATGCATTGTTTCAGAATTTCACTTTGTGCCAGAACTACGCAGAATCTATGGTTTTGTTGGAGTAGTCTGGTGTAAAATGCATTATTTGATTTATAACTCTATTTTCTTGGCATGAAAAACATTCACCTGACCTTGTATTTCACCCGACAGCAACAAATTGTAAATAAAGAAGCTTCTTTTGAACAAAATTCTGCAAGTTGTCTATATTTATTATGTTCACTCTAATTTTTGTAAAGAGTATTTACACGTTGTGCAATCGAAGTCTCCAACTTTACACTAAAACTTAAATATCTGTAGCAGCAGAAGTAAATGGGCGCCAATCTATAGCTAAATTACTTAATCTTTAGCAGATTTTTAAGCTTTGGTGCCACATTTACCATAAAATTGCGAGACTTTAGCATAAATTCTCATTTCCAAGAATTCAAAAGTATTTCCAATAGTGTTGTGTATGTAATCGATGTATATATGTAAGTTCTGTATATTGATCTATATCTGTAAGTTTTGTATATCGATCTATATCTGTAAGTTCTGTATATTGATCTATATCTGTAAGTTCTGTTTATCGATCTATATCTGTAAGTTCTGTTTATCGATCTATGTCTGTAAGTTCTGTTTATCGATCTATGTCTGTAGATCTTCATTAACAATGAGTGGCACGCGGCAACCGACGGACGCACCTTGCCGACAATCAACCCATCTACAGGTGAGAAGATTGCCGACGTCGCCGACGGCGGTCAGGTAAGTCTATCAGCTCCCTCTCGTTGCACATAGCTGCAGGCGCGTTACGTATGTATAGCTGCATGATTATAGATTCACCTCATAATCACGCGCTAGCATACACTGTCACCACGCCCCCGGGCTCGCCTACAGGGGTTAGTAAATTAATTTAGATTTTAATTTATTATACTTTTTAATTTATTTTTTTAATTAATTAAGTAAACGGACTGCAGCTGTATATGCCGGGAGTGATGCAATCTCCCAGGAAGTTGCGAGTAACAGTAGAACACGTCTTAATTGTTTTTTATTTAACGTGACTGTGGTGGGAAATGTTCGTATCTAGAAGGATGGTTGCTATAGGGACTCAGACGTACGTTACGTTGCTATGCGATGCTATCATTCCGCATCTCCTGCTGCATCGTTACCAGCTTCGTCCCCTCGTCTGCCATTCCTCCACGCTTATTTACGTCAATAAGGAATGAAAGGTTTGTTAGTATATCTTTACTGCAGCATACAGTGCCACCCGCGTACATCTTGCTATAGTATTGTCGACCTATGCGCTCCGCTAACAAGCACGGCCGCGTTTCCTGTTTAATCTGCCGGCCGAGTAAATGCTGCCCTGGGGGATTCGTGTTTCCTTCTTCCCTCCTGCCTTCCTCCCTGCCTTGCCTCCTGTCTTCCCTCCTGCCTTCCCTCCTTCCTTTCCTCATGCCTTCCCTCCTGCCTTCCCTCCTTCCTTTCCTTCTGCCTTCCCTCCTTCCTTGCCTCCTGCCTTGCCTCCTACCTTCCCTCCTGCCTTCCCTCCTGCCTTCCCTCCTTCCTTTCCTCCTGCCTTCCCTCCTTCCTTGCCTCCTACCTTCCCTCCTGCCTTCCCTCCTGCCTTCCCTCCTTCCTTTCCTCCTGCCTTCCCTCCTTCCTTGCCTCCTACCTTCCCTCCTGCCTTCCCTCCGGAAGCGGGCTCATTCGAGAAAACGGAGGGGCAGGGAGGAGAGGGAAACTAATTAGGTACGGAGGAAGAAAAAGCGGAGGAAAGCCCCTCAAGCAGAATCGAAGTCTAGGCGGGACTGCCAGGCTTTGCCTCCATTGTTTCTCAGCCTATAATCGAGCAACTGACCCGTGCTTGTTTCTACTGCTCTATGCAGTCAGGTCACGATATGAGCTGGCATATAATATATTATATATATATATATATATATATTATATATTATATGTATATAATATACTATATATATATACGCTTCGATTATGCGCGACATGAACTGGGAGGGAGGTCCGCAAATCTCCAACGTCTGTGATTCAACATCCAGTGCTAGGCGCGCAGTACAATACGCAATTAGTGAGCGGCACACGGTGGTTCGTCCGCCCGCTACCGCGGGGCGGGTGAGAGGGAGAGGGCAGGAGGCAAGGCAGGAGGCAAGGCAGGAGGCAAGGAAGGAGGCAAGGCAGGAGGGAAGGCAGGAGCGGAGAAGGCAGTGAGGCGAAGGCAGGAGGAAAGGCAGAGGAAGGCAAAAGGAGGTCCGAAGGCAGGAGGGGAAGGTAGGAGGCTCATCGGTGCAGGAGGGAAGCGCAGGAGGCAATGGCAGGAGGGAAGGCAGGAGGAAGGAGCAGAAGGTGAAGGCAGGAGGGAAGAGGTGGGAGGAAGCGATCAGGAGGGAAGCAGGAGGCGAAGACAGGGGGCAAGACAGGAGGCAAGTCAGGAATGGAAGGTAGGAGGAAGGCAGGAGGGACGGCGGAGGGAAGGCCCAGGAAGGAAGGCAGGGAGGGAAGGCAAGGAGCAAGCAGGAGGCAAGGCAGGAGCAAGGAAGAGCAAGGGCAGGAGGCAAGGCAGGAGGCGAAGCAGGAGAAAGGAAGGAGGAAGGCATTGGGGGGAAGGCACGAGGAAGGTAGGAGGCAAGAGGATGGGAAGGCAGGAGGAAAGGAAGGAGGAAGGCAGGGAGGGAAGGCCAGTGAGGAAGGTTAGGAGGCCAAGGCAGGAGGCAAGGAAGGAGGCAAGGCAGGAGGCAAGGGCAGAGGGAAGGCAGGAGGAAAGGATAGGACGCGCGGAAGC